>NC_062545.1:64813285-65013285 GCF_016906955.1 Phacochoerus africanus
TGGAGGTTTTCCATGCCCTAGAAAGCAGAATCACCTGAGATTTTAGCTCAGTCCATTACGAATCAACTTTGCTATTCCTTCTGAGAAAGTTTTCAGCCAGGATCTTCTCACTTGGTTATAAGAAGGGAAAATCAAACATTTATATTAAAGGAAGTGGGTACAGAAGAACTTCCTTTCTCTCTCCTTGCATATGTAAATGAAGATAAGTTATAATGAACATGTTAACTGATACAAAAATTAGTAACCTATCACATCTTTTTAGGATGTTGCCTTACAAAACTACTTCTCTCTCTCTCTCAAATACACACACACAAACACACACACAAAAACACACAAACACACACACACACATGAAGAGGGAGGGTGGAAACAAGGGTGAGAGAAAATTATCCAATGGGAGAATATTGATTGTTTTTAATGGCCTGGTTTAGCTTCTCAATTTAATTTTTATGTCTTTTTTTATTTTAGGTAGATCTTTTAGTTATATGTATGGTTAAAATTACAAGCACTAAGGAGAAAAGCTGGAAGAAATTGGAATTTGTACATTTGGGGAAAAATGGATAAAATTTTAAGTTAGAACTATCTACATATATAATTGTGGCTTATTTCTATTTTATTTGAGATCATCTATTAGCAACTATTAATTAAGTCTGTATTTATATGGTGCTCTACAACCATTATGCAAATAGAGGCAAGAAAAGCAAGCTTTGTCTACTAAGGAATTTTCCCTAAGATATATATACAATTAATGATATTTTATATTCAAAGCAGAAAGGCTAGAAGACAGGTATTGGCCAGGTGTGTAAATTAAACAAACACATGAAAACGACATTCTATGCCATTGAACCAGTGAAGAGAGTAGAAGGAATACATAGAGTCATCATGAAAGTGGCATGTAAACATGCCACTCTAAAGAGAGTGACAAGGAGTGGGAACACTTTATTGAAACTGCTTTATGGACAGGGTAAGATTTCAGGAGTTACCTAAAATAAGGGACAAAGAAAGAAGTATGAATTAGTTCTTCCTATTCTCAACAAATTCAGGTATTTTTAAAGGGTCTATTTTCAATCCTTAGCCTTTGGCCTATATACTTAGTTTTTTGAAATAGAGACCACATTTCTGCCAGAGAGGCCAGAATGGAACTTTTTGCTATAAAGTCTTCAGAAACTGTCTTCCTTATTCATAGGATAGAGAGATGTGAAATCCTTTAGTGAAGAGTATGTAGGTAATATGGTAGAATAGTCATTAAACCCAGGACATCATACTTCACATGCCGTGGACATCATACCTCACGTGTCACTCTAGCCATGACACATCCGTATTCACCCAATCTTCATGAGACCCCAATGAAGTTTAACAGTAGAAACTATGATTATCTCAGTGGCTTACAAAAAATGTTTGAAGAACTAGCTCTAGCTCCTAAGTTTTTTTCAGTTCTTAGTAAGACTCTCAATATTCTTTTACACAGTGGTTCTTAAACTTGAGCAAGGATCTGGAGTCAACTAGAAGAATCAGCTAGAAAGTTTGTTGAACAGAGATTTCTGGGCCCAATCCAGAGTTCCTGATTCATTTTGTCTAGGGTGGGATAGGCTTGAGAATTTGCATTTTTGGTGAGTTTTCAGGTTATGCTGGTGCTGCTAATTTAGGGATATAGATTGTGAAAAAATAGAGACATTAAGTGTGTCCCAACATTTTGGGGCTGAACAATTGAAGAATGAAGTTGACATTGACTATGATGGGAAAGACACAAGTGGAACAGATTTAGTTTCAGAAATAATGGATTCGAGTTATCTATTTTATTTCTAGTTGGAAGAACCAGCCAGGAAGTTTGATGTATATAGCCAAGGTAGAGATATAAACTTGGTATTGGGATATAGATGATATTTACATCATCAGTATTGGAAAAAATCACTAATTGAGTGTAGAGAGAATATAAAAGGACCAAGAACTGAGCTCTCTGGCACCCAAAAAGTAAAAGTTTTGGAGATAGAGCAGAATGAGTAAAGAATATTGAGAGGGAAGAACCACTGAAGTAGGAGGAAACCAACATGGTTCAGTGTCTCAGAAGTTTGGTCATCTGATTTCCATTTTAAAAGGATAATTCTGGCCAACGTATTGAGAATAGATTTTAGTGAGCCACAGCAGAAGCAGAGAGACTAGTTAAATGAACATTCTAATAATCTAAATGGGAAATACTGATGTTTTGGTCCAGAATGGTAGCAGTAGGAATATTAATAAAGATTAGGGCCTGACACATACTTTGAGGACAGAACTGACAAGATTTGCAAAATGATTGATTATGGGATGTGAGAGATGGAAGTGACAAGGCTTTTGGTTTGAGCAACTGAAAATGTTGGGTTATTATTTATTGATATGAGAGAAGTGTGTAGTAGAAGAAAGTTTTGTTGAAAAATGATTTAGGTTTATTATATGTTATAGTCATGATTTATGTTAGACATACAAGAAAATATGTGGATTTAACAGTTGTATATTAAAAATGTGAAGTTTAGTTAAGTGGTTGGGTCTGGAGATAGAAGTTTAAGAATCATCAGCACAGAAATGGTATTTAAATTTATTAGGCTGCATGAGATTACTAGGGAAGTAACAGTAGGTAGATAAGAGAAGGTATCTATGATCTTAGCACTGGGGCTTCCAATGTTAAAAGGTCAGAGAGATGAGAACAAACTAATAAGGTGACTGAGAAGGAGAAACTAATGATTTAGGAGGAGACCAGGAAATTATGGTTTACTGGAAGCCAAATGAAGCTCATCTGTTTCAAGTGTGACAAATACTGTGATAGCTGAAATAAGATTAGCACTAGAATTGACCACCAAATTTAGCAATATGAAGGTTATTATTGACCATGTTCAGAGCAGTTTTGATGGAATCATGGAGACAAAACTCAGGAATAGATTCTAGAAAGAATGTGAAGATAATTAGAAACAAAGTAATGCAAAAAGATAACACCTCGGAGTTTTGCTGTACAGGGAAAGATTTGGTAGCTGGAAAGAGAAAGTGGTGTTGGTATTTTTGTTTAGCTTTATTTTCCAGTTTTATTGAGACATAAAAGACATAAAACACTATATAAGTTTAAGATGTATAGCATAATGACTTGGCATTGATATACTGTGAAATGATTACCACAGTAAATTCAGTTAACATCCATCATCTTATATGAATACTGAATTTACTGTGGAAAGAAAAAATATTCCTTGTGATGAGAACTTTTAGGATCTAATCTCTTAACCATATAAGCAGTTTAGCTATACTCATTATGTAGTACATTACATCGCCACCACTTGTTTATCTTGTGAACCAAAATTTTATTCCCTTTGACCCCCTTTCATCTAATCCCCTTTCTTCCTTCCCTGTCTGGTAACCACATATCTTATCTTTTTTTCTATGAGATTTTTAAAAATATTAATTCCACCTATAAGTGAGATCATAACAGTATTTATCTTTGTCTTACTTATTTCACTTAGCATAGTGCTCTAAAGGTCCATTCATGTTGTCACAAATGGCAGGATTTCCTTCTTTTTTAGTGGCTGAATAATACTGCATTGTACTGATATATACACAGCAACGTTTTTTATCTATTCATCTGTCGATGGACACTTAGGTGTTTCTGTGTCTTGACTATTTTAAATAATGCTGATATGAGCATGAAGGTGCAGATGTCTTAACATAGTGTTTTCATTTCCATCAGATACATTCCTAGATGTGGAATAGTTGGATCATATGATCGTTCTATTCTTAATTTTCTGAGGAAACTCCATACTGTTTTTCATAGTGGTTGTAACAATTTAAAATTGCACCTACAGTGCACAGGGGCTCCCTTTTCTTCACATCCATACCAGTATTTGTTGTCTCTTGTCTTTTTGATGACAGCCATTCTGATAGATGTTAAGTAATATCTCATTGTGGTTTGGGTTACATTTCTCTTATGATTAATGATGTTGAGGACTTTTTCATGTACGTGTTGACAATTCACATGTCTGCTTTGTAAAAATGTCTATTCAGGCCCTTTACTCATATTTAATTGGATTATTTATTTTTTTTTGGTATTTATCTGTATGAGTTTTTATATATTTTGGATATTAACCCCTTATCAGATATATGGTTCACAAATATTTTCTGTAATTCCTCAGGATTTCCTTTTTATTTTGTTGATCATTTCTTTTGCTGTGCAAGCTTTTTATTTCGATTTACTCCCATTTGCTTATTTTTTATTTTGTTGATTGTGCTTTAGGTGTGATATCCAGATAATCATTGTCAAGATTCATGTCAAGGAGCTTTTTGTCCTATTTCTTCTAGGAGTTTTGTAATTTCCAGTCATACATTTAAGTTTTTAAGCCATTTGGAGTTAAGTTTTGTAAGTGGTGTAAAGTAGAGATCAACTTTCATTCTTTCACATGGTTTTCCCAGCACCATTTATCAAAGATACTGAAGATACTATCTTTTTTCCATTGAATATTCTTGGCTCCCTTTCAAATGTTAGATGACCATATATTTTGTTTTTATAGAAAGAGGAAATAGCAGCATATTTCTGTGCTGATGGGATAAACCAGAAGGGGAAACAAAACCTGATAATTCAGGATAAAGAGAGGAACTTCTAGAATTATATGTTTGAAAGGATAGGAGGGATAGGATCTTATGCATAGGTGAAGATGTTAGAATTAAATGATATCAACAACACAGCCATAGTAAAAGGAGGAAATACGGAGTATTTGCACATAGATGCAAATGATTGGGTTGATTTGGTAGTGAAATCTTATGGAAGGTTTCTGCAAATTGTTTGTATTATCCCAAAGAAATAGGCCACCTTCTGTGAGTAAGGATAGAGGATGTTTTGGAGGAGTAGACAATATGATTGAGACAAAGAAAAATCCTATGTAAAAACATACTCCTTTAGGAGTTTCCCATTGTGGCTAGGCGGATTAGGAACATGACTAGTATCCATGAGGATGCAGGTTTGATCCCTGGCCTTGTCCAGTGGGTTAGGGATCCAGCGTTGCCATGAGTTGTGGTGTAGGTCACAGATGTGGCTCAGATCCTGTGTTGCGGTGCCTGTGGTGTAGGCCGGCAGCCACATCTCTGATTTGGCTACTAGCCTGGGAACTTCCATATGCCACAGGTGGGGCCCTACAAGAAAAACAAAACAACAAAAAACTTGTCCCTTTAGGTAAAATAGATCAATTGAGCTAATGATTTAGGCTGGAACTAAGGAGAAAATAAGCAACTCTCCATCCTCATTGCAATACCCGTAACATACTGCTTCTGGTCTTCCTGTGGTGAACCCTGTAAGCAGTGAGTCAGGGACTGGAGTTGACTGAATACACCTGTTCAAATCACAGCTGCTATAATGGATCTTACTGATAATCTTTCTTGGATAATGCTCTCTGCCCTTACTCCTTTCTAGCTTTTGCTGGACAAGAAGATAAGGGTCTTATGAAGCTGGATCATGATTTCTATTTATACTGCAGTACATTTTAATTAATTAATTATTTATTTATTGTCTTTTTTTTGCCTTTTTCTTGAGCCGCTCCTGCGGCACATGGAGGTTCCCAGGCTAGGGGTCGAATCGGAGCTGTAGCCTCTGGCTTACGCCAGAGCCACAGCAACTCGGGATCCAAGTCACGTCTGCAACCCACACCACAGCTCATGTCAACGTCAGATCCTTAACCCACTGAGCAAGGCCAGGGATCGAACCTGCAACCTCTTGGTTCTTAGTCAGATTTGTTAATCACTGTGCCACGACAGGAACTCCTGCAATAAATTTTATAAACCATATCCAGCTCAAGGGGATAAATGCACATTGTAGGAACATTTTGCTATAGGGTCAAATATAAGACATTTGAGAATGATCAGTTGGGTGCTATTTCTAAATTTTGAGCTTTGGGCTTATAGTATGCAAATAAACAGACTTCTTTTTCCTTTATAGTGCTTGATGAACAGTATGGTTAATTGAGTCAAACAACATGAGTGATCTTAGGAGAATTGGTATAGACCATGTGTAAATTAATCAAGTTAGGCTAAAAGTAACTCTGCAGTAGATAAAATGTTTGTGATTGACTTGAGAATAATCAAAGAAGTAAGTTTAGAAAGAATCAGGGTTAATAGAGAGATGGGAACCAAAATACTCTTAAGCCTAGACTGACTAAAGCAATTGATGGGAACCTGGCAGCTGCTAGTGTATCTTGTCTCTGAAAGATCAGGGCACCTATTCCCTTAACTGTGGCAGGTGCGAGGATCCTTAAGATTAGATAATGTATGAGCTCCATGGATGCCCCCTAGCCAGTATCTTTATAACACACATCTCATTGTGATTTTAGAATTAATGGATTAATTAAATCTTATAATGCCAGGGGCCAATTTAATAGCATGAATATAAATTTAGGGTATAGAAAACTGGAAAGAATAGGTGTACCTCTGGGTTTGTTTTTCACAGCTGAATTATTGACTTGGTCAAGGATCTCTCAAGTCTCCATATGAAACAATGATTTACACATAATATGTGTTCAGTTAACATGAGTGATTGATTGATGAGTTAAATCATACACTTGCTGTTTATAAACGCATTCTTTACAATCTACACAGATTTCTTATTTATTAGCAGAAAGGCTTTCTTGTCTTTCTTTTCCTTTCCTTTTTTGTTTTTTTAAGAAATAATTCCAAGTACGTCTACAGAATAGGCAGTGGCATTCTTAGATTTCATGGAAGCAATATCTATGAACAATATGCTTTTGGATGATATAACTATTTTAAGGATATATTTAGCTGTGATATTTGTATGTAGAAGAAAAATGCTGTATAATCTTGAACAATTAAAATAAATCATTTAATTTTTTTGACTCATGTTTTAGAAGGAAACCATATTCCATAACACTACTTTTACATGTAAAAAAAAAATCACAAGTAAACAGAGTTGTTCATGCAGCCTAAATCTCAGTGTTTGAGACATTTCTATTTCTTTACGAGGAAAATACGCAGGGGTAGATTTTCATGCCTTCTCCATTAAACAGCTAAAATATTGGTGGAGATTATAATTTTAAGAAAGTATGAAATGTAGTAACTGAATGCCAGTTATCAAAAAATTCCATGAAGATTTTGAGTGATGAGTTAGAGGAAGATTGAAATACAGAAAATATTGTATATATGTATTTCTAAAAAGAATGGATTTTCTGAAAATGTTTGTTATTTTAAGAGTTTTTAAGTCAGTTTTAATTTTAATTATTTTAATAGTTTTAGGAGTTCCTGTTGTGGCGTAGCTTCTGTATTTCATTAAAAAATAATTATCAAACAAAGGAAGTATAGCTTAACAATCTCAGGAGAGGGAGTTCCCATCATAGCTCAGCAGTTAACGAACTTGACTAGTATCCATGAGGATGCAGGTTCGATCCCTGGACTCAGTGGGTTAAGGATCTGGCGTTGCTGCGAGCTGTGGTGTAGGTCGCAGATGAGGGTCAGATCCCGTGTTGCTGTGGCTGTGGTATAGGCCGATACCTGTAACTTGGATTGGACCCCTAGCATGGGAACTTCCATATGCCATGGGTGCAGCCCTAAAAAGACCAAAAATAAAAGAGTTTTAACTAGTAGTTTACAACCAACTTATATATATTTGAAACAATTTACATTGCTTTTTAAGCAGTTAGGAGATACTAGGAATTTTAGAGTTTGTGAATATTGCATAAAATAGTAGTCCTACCTGTCATACAACTTCATATTTAATAAATTGTATAAAATATTCCACTTTTTTTAGAAATATAGACTCCAAATTTAACTATTAATAAAAATTTGGAGAAATTCTGCGCTGTGACTTCTTGTTCTGTCAGAAACTATGAATTCTCACATACAATATACTTAGGCGATTATATTATTTGCTCAAGTCTTTGCTTGTGATATTTTTGAAATTTGAATGTTATATATTGTTACAAAATTTCAATTTAAAATTTTTATTTACTCTAGTAGTTTTATTTAAAAACCTCAAATTTATTTTCATGAGTCAAGCTATTTATGAATGTTTAATTTTAAGTCTATTTTTAAGTAATAAATACTGTTAAGAAAAGTAAGGTTTAGATTGTATGCCTAGGACAGTAGACTCATTTCTTGTTTGGAAAAAGGCATAATAAGCTAAAACAAGACAAACTCACAAACATATCCATACCTATCCATGGGAAATGACAATATGAGAGTTTAGTTATGATCTTCAGAGGTACACCAGCAGTTTTATGTAACATTGATTCTGACAAATAAATAATTAAACTGGGTTTTGCACTCAGATCTGCTAAACCAAATCCAGAGAATTATAGATTCTTTAAAATGTTCTATTGCTTATATAAGCATTCATGCTGGTAAATTGGTCCCTGACATGCCAATGGTTGTTCACAGACATTTCAAATACCGTACAAAGGAATAAAAGAACTCATTGAAAAGTCAGATGATTTATCATCATTATGCCACCAATTAGACAATCATAGTTTGTCATTTGATGAAAGTATGGAGCAGCAGTTACTAGATCTCTTCATGGTTGTCTTGAATTCCCCATCTCTGTTTTCAGCCATGTGCCTCGACACCTCAGTAGAATCCGTAGCTTCCTCTAGAGCAGAAAGTGCAAAGTCCAGAGGTTCTCCAACTCAGCTTCTCTGCTTCCAATGACAATGCCCTCCAGTAAACTCACAGAAGCCACATTCTTCTGTGATTCTAAGTGTTGTTTAGAATCATGTATTTTCAGGTCCCCTTTGGAAAAAATTCAAAGCCTTCAAGTATAGTATTCTAGGATTGTCAAAATTTGATTAAATGTGTATTGTTTATAGTTATCAATTTTTTATATTTTGATAGTAAAATTTAGTCATTTTTTTATCTTTGACTATTACAGTCTCCAAACTGATTTCCTGTTTTCAGCTTTTTCTTTCTCTCACTGAACTGCTGGTGTTCTTTTTTTTTTTTTTTAAATTTCTTTGTTTTTCATTGTTCATAGTGTAGAGGCTAAGTTCATTTGGTTGGCATTCAAAGCTCTTCATGATTTGACCTGGGCCAGTCTCACTGGTTTTATTTCTGATCCATCTCTGTCCTGTAAATTATTCTTTGGCATTCTAAACCTGCTTTCTGTTTCCCTATTCACATAATGCTGTGTCTCTGTCACTTTGTCAAGGTATCTTTTAGGAGGAAAGTTCCTTCACTTTACCAAATTACTCCTACTCACCTTTTAAAACTCTGTCTTGACTAATTTTGGAGATTTTTTTCCAGATAATTATTTCACTTCTAAACTGATGCTTTTACAGTATGTTTTGAAGTTCAAGGATTGCTGGTAACTCCATCTTCCCTTTAGCCTTCTGTTCAAAGAAGCTAATCTGTTAAAGAATGATAGTCTAATGAGGAACAAAGGAACAATTTATTAATTGCTGTGCATGTGCCTGATAATCCCCACTACAGGGGAAACTATATTGGAGAAAATAATTTAGGTCAAGAGGTTTAAGTCAGGTTCCTTGATTCTAACTCCGTATGTAATCTCTTCTACCTCTGTTGAATGTGTGAGTCCACCAGGACTGCATTTTCCTCTTTCAGTATCAGCTACTTATCCATCAGCCGTTAGGGATAATTGGACTTTAAGATGTAAAGAAAAGGGACTTAGGATCAAAAGACCTGGCTTAGATATCTTGACCCAAGTCTCATTCTCCAGTCCAGTTTTACTCCATAGCTGATCCTCACCAGCCAGCTTGGAATGCCAGTCCTCATCCAAGCCACAGATTTAACAGAAGTGTTTGAGTGCTGTCTATGCCTCAGTATCTTCTGTTCTACACACTGGAGATATAATACCAGGAAACATGGAGAAGAGAGGCCTTCCTTCCAACTTACATTGGGCTAAGGATATAGAGGGGATTTGTGATTTATGAGATGTTACATAATCTACATTTATCATCTGTATCTCATGTAACTTCTGAATCTCTTTAAATGCTCTGTTCTGTTTTCATTTCCCCTAGAATACCATACAAGTATCCCTCTGTTGCTGATCAGTGAAGTTTTGTAAATAAACAAGTGTTAAGTATGTTTGGCAAAATAATGCATGCTATTTTTATAAGCAATATATATTTAACATAAAAAAACAGATAATGTGGTTGATAAAAAGAAAAAAAAGTTGAAATAGAAAAAATCCATAATCCAGCTATAACTACTGCTAACATTTTATGACAAGGCCCCAAAAGTGAATAATCTGCTCAAGTTTTCATTAGAGCTACAGGTGCAATCAGATATAACATGAAACTTATGGTTTACAATAATTGTTACAATGATAGTGATGATATCAAAATAGCAACTATTACTACATATCAGGCAGTGTTTCACTCATCGAAACTCCACAATTGGTCTCTACAGTAGATATTATTATCCCTATTTTATCTGTATATATGTATATACACATATATATATACACACAAAGAAGAATTATATATATTTCTTGAACATTTAGCTTTATTTACAAATATACATTTTGAGGAGATATAGTTTATATTTTACATACAAATACATGCAATTCAATCAGAGTGGCTTCCAAAGGTCACAAGATGCTTGGAAAGACATTTAGAGATAATTTCAGAATAATAACCCTAGAGGAGTTTAAATGAAATAAATAATCTTGTTTGATGAACAGTTCCTCATGTCAGAAAATCCCTGGTTGGGAGATAGCAGCTGTAGTGATTTGACATTCAAATTGGACAGGATAGATTGTTGTTCTATTGTGGGTAGGTCTTTTATATTTTAAAAGTTATATTTTATTTAGAGCATGGATTGGATTTTGGGACATGAGTGTTATATGCTGCAATTTAAAATTATTGGAGTTTCTTCATATTTTTAAGAGTTCTTCAGTTTGTAAGAGCAAGGCTTTCCTACATATACCAGACAAATTGCTCAGCAAGTTGTGCTGTCAATCACCTCTGGATGGAAATGCTCACAGAAATGCTGAAGTGTCCTTATAATTTTACAGCCTCTCTGAGTCGTGTTCCTAGAACTCTAATCATTTTCAAATTGAAGCACTCTTAGAATTTTGCAATTTATGAGCAAAGTAAAATGATTTCAGTATTTTATAACTTTATATTTTCGTATAATTCTTAAAGAAAATCCATGCCCAGTCTTCCCTAGTATGTGATGTGTGATTGAAACATTGTACAATCACATCAAATTAGTTTCAAAAAACAAAAAAAATGTATTTAATTCTAATAGACCTTCTAGAAATGAAAAAGCATTGTTTGAGAGGCTATTTTAATTTTTGTGAGTTAAAACAGACAAAACAAGAAATTGACGGACTATTTTACAAATAATTCTTACGAGGTAATATAACTGTCCCAGGAATAACAATGTGGCAAAAGAAAGACAAGGATGTTTTTAGTGTTGGTCTGAAGAGACTGAAAGGGAGAAAAGCTAATATAGCTACAATTTCCACAGCTTCTCTCCTTGCTACAGAATTATTCTGAAAAACAATGTGGGCTCATTTATATCCAGTGACCTTACTGTATGTCCTGGAGATATCATAGTTATCTTGTGCTATTAAGCTTTCTTTAGAAAATGTAAGATTAATATTAGTTTAATTGAAAGATTGAACAGAAACACTGACATCCATTCAACCAAATCATTAAATTCAACACTCCATATGGACACAAAGAACATCTAATTTATCCAATTAAAATAATTTCTGTGCCCTTCAAAGGTGTATAGCCATAACAAGCAATGAACCACTTTTTAATAATGCTACACTCTGTCCTCTTATGATGACTCTAACAGAAAAGAAGTATTTCATTTGATGGAATAGGTAAGTAGATCCTAAGCCAACTAAAAAAAAAAATAATAGAGTTTCCTTTAATAATGCTCCTGCTAGAAAATTTTGGCAAATAAATGTATTTACTTTGTTTTTGGTTCCACATGAATTATTTTATTGGCAGGTTTATTTATTAATTATCCAGAGCAATGGTTTTGAGAAGCTCAAGCAAGCCTACTGAATAATAGATAATGTAGTCTTCCCAATAAGTCCATCAGGGATATTCAAGTGATTCCTGACATAACAAAAAGTGTTCTGAAGTAGAAGCAACTTAGGAAAAATATCTGAAAGTTGAATTTGAGTGTATATTGTAAAATAATTTTTGCTGTTTTTTAAATAGACTATGGAAAAAAGGTCCTTAGCATCACAATAAAGATGGTATAGACTTGAGGGAACTTTAATATAAAGAACCAGAGAGAAGATGGAAAGACCAAGTTCATTACTCTTTTTTTTTTTAAATAAATGAAAGATAGTGTAGTTAGAGAAAATTAAAGCCTATTACAATTAAATATATTTCTTGTAAGCAAGTAGGTACTCTAAATATATTTATGTTTCTTTATGTAGATGAGTTAAATCTAAGAATACTGATAAGATTTCCAGGCAATATTATAATAGATATGGAAGAAACTGAAGTCATGGGAGATTAGTGTTCCTATTTTTTGGTACATTTTTCAAAATGAGAAAGAGAAGCAACATTAGAAGCTATAGACAGAGGTTTTGACCTACTTTTTTTTTGTCTTTTGTCTTTTTAGAGCCACACCCAGGGCATATGGAGGTTCCCAGGCTAGGGGTCTGATTGGAACTGCAGTTGCTGTCCTATGCCACAACCACAGCAATGCGAGATCTGAGCCGCATCTGCAATGCTGGATCCTTAACTCACTGAGTGAAGCCAGGGATCGAACCTGCATCTTCATGGATGCTATTCAGATTCATTTCTGCTGAGCCACGAAGGGAACTCCTGACTCACATTTTCATTACTTTACAGCATTCTATATTATCTAAAATAATTCATGAATAGACAGAAAAAAATCAGGTGATAACCACTATGAACTAGCTTGAGTCAAGTTCTCCTAAAATATTATGGTTAGTATTATTTTTTTCTGTATTCACTGGACAGGTCAATCAAAGAAACATGATAAATTGGTGTTAACTAAATGAATATGTAACAAGGCATTCAAGATGCCAAACTGATGCTAAACTGCTGAACAGTATGGGGATATGTAGCTTATGTGATATCATAGGCAGGCAAGTTAGTAACTTATCAATTGAGTGGTTATGTCCTAAATATGCTTCCTAATGGATTAATGTCTGTAAGAAACATGATTTTTGATAGTGTGCTACAGACTCCATCTTTGGTCATCCCTTTGTTAATCTTCATTAATGATTTGGATAAAGACAGTGTATGGTATGCTAATCATGTAAAGATTGGATAGAAAGGAGCTCAACAACAAAACAATTACCATTGCTTAACATAGTAAAAATCACAATGTATTTGTTGTTTTTTTTTTTTTATTTTCCCACTGTACAGCAAGGGGATCAAGTTATCCTTACATGTGTACATTACAATTACATTTTTTTCCCCCACCCTTTGGTCTGTTGCAGCATGAGTATCTAGACAAAGTTCTCAATGCTATTCAGCAGGATCTCCTTGTAAATCTGTTCTAAGTTGTGTCTGATAAGCCCAAGCTCCCGATCCCTCCCACTCCCTCCCCCTCCCATCAAAAAAAAAACAAAACAAAAACACTCAAACAATGTATTTGTTAAATAAATATGTTATTTCTCCATAGGTCTTAGGTTGAGCAGAGGTTGAAACTGTAGTAAAAATATTTAATTAGGAATAAAAAGACAACATAAAAGTGAAGTGTCATAGGAGTTTCCACTGTGGTGTAGTAAGTTAAGAATCTTGACTGCAGTGGCTTTGGTCACTATGGAGGTGTAGATTCATTCCTGGCCCACTTCAGTGGGTTAAAGGATCCAGTGTTGCTGCAGCTACAGCATAGGTCAAAACTGTGACTTGGATTCAAACCCTGGCCCAGGAACTTCCATGTGCTGCAGATGCCACCATTAAAAAAAAAAAAAAAAAAAGTTTCCATCGTGGCACAGTGGTTAACGAATCCGACTAGGAACCATGAGGCTGTGGGTTGGGTCCCTGGCCTCGCTCAGTGGGTTAAGGATCCGGCGTTGCCGTGAGCTGTGGTGTCGTTGGCAGAGGCAGCTCGGATCCCGCGTTGCTGTGGCTCTGGCGTAGGCCAGCGGCTACAGCTCCGATTGGACCCCTAGCCTGGGAACCTCCATATGCCGCGGGAGCGGCCCAAAGAAATGGCAAAAAGACAAAAAAAAAAAAAATCAATGGTTGCATACATTAAAAAAAAAAAAAGTGGAGGGTCATAGAAAAAGAGCATGAACATACAAGAGATTTAGTTAATAACAAGGTAACAGGCTTCTCATGAGGTACCAGTGAGATTTGACTCCTTGTGAACCACCCTGTCCTTACCACAGAAACTAATCAGAATTCTAGTCATACCAATGTGTACTCTAGTACAATTTACAGATTAAAGAAGTGATGGCTCTACCCTGTTTCATGCAGTTCAGGCCATAAATGTAATCCTATTCATTTCTAGATGACATTCTTCGTATTGAACGTGGACACTCTAGAGCAAATCTAGGATGGATGGCAGTTGTAGAAATAATCATATAGTTAAGATGTTTGTGCCAAATGTTTATCTGATATTATAAATTAATATATGATATTTATCAAATATAAGATCTTCTAAAATTTCATGGAAACTAAATTTCCACTAAAATTTCATGGAAACTGTTTTCCACATAGTTATAGTGGCTTATGCAATAAATTGAATTTTCCCATGCTGTAGAAAATTCTCACTTTTGACTTCTCAGTTGCATTTGACATTTTTAAACTTACTTTCCTTTTTGAAATTATCTTTTCTTTTTAAAATTTTGTATTATAATTGATTTACAATGTTCTGTCAATTTCTTCAATACAGAAAGTGGCCCAATTGTGTGTGTGTGTATATTAATTATATATATAATTATTTTTCTCATATTGGCTTCTATCAGGTTCTATTGCAAGTGATTGGATATAATTCCCTGTGCTATACAGTAGGACCTCATTTATCTGTCCTAAATGCAATTAAGGCACCACAATCTCCTAATTTTCTATTTTTGACCATGACTTCTCATCTTTTTTTAAAGACTCTTCCTTCCCTCCCCCACTTAATGACTGGCTTTCCTCACTCTTTTGTCCTGTTTCCTCTACTCATGTCACTGTGCCCTCTCTTCCTGGAATCATCTTTTATTGTTATCCAGAACTGAAGGCTCCCTACTCTGTGTATCAGTCCCAGATCTGTCTCCTGAATTCCAGATCTCTTTATCCAGTGTCCTGTTGACATCTACTGTTTTCCACATAGTTATAGCGGCTTATGCAATAAATTGGATTTTCACTTGGAAATGCACTCTGGTGGAAGGTGCAAGAGAAGGAACCACTTTACTCCTCATATGGCAGTAAGCTAGTTGTTCCAACCTCATTATTCTGTTAGACTATAGATAAATGAAGGCACGCATGTCTTGTCTAAGGCCATGTTCCCAGCAACAGCTAATTGCCTGACCAAGTAGGCTCTTAATCAGTACTAGCTGAATGAATCAGTGAGGAAATCATCAAGCTCAGACACTTCCCCATCATAATGTTTTCCAGTGTAATTACTCCTGTCAAAAATGACCATCATTTCCCACCTGGGATACAACAGTAGAATCTTAGTTCATCTCTCTAAAAACTACTTTGCTTTTAGAAAGCTTTCATGAACCAATCCATATTTTATAAAGCAGCCAAAACTAGCCACCTAAAACACAGATCTTATCAGACCATGCTCCTGTTTAATATATTTCAAAGGATTTCCACTGTTCCTGAGCCTGGACTGCAGGAGCTCTATAGTCTGTTTTCTGCTTTCCAATTTATTTATTTATTTATTTACTTACTTACTTAGCTGCACCCAGGGCATATGGAGGTTCCCAGGCTAGGGGTCCAATTGGAGCCGCAGCTGCTGGCCTACACCACAGCCACAGCAACGCAGCATCTGAGCCGTGTCTGTGACCTACACTACAGCTCACGGCAATGCGGGATCCTTAACCCACTGAGCAAGGCCAGGGATCAAACCTGCAACTTCATGGTTACTAGATGGATTTGTTTCCACTGAGCCACAATGGGAAATCCTGCTTTCTTATTTATGACATTTCCCCATCACATTTTTTTTTTTAATGGCCATATCCATTTTATTTGGAAGTTCTCCTGTCAGGTACTGAATCCGAGCCACAGCTATGACTTATGCTGCAACTGTGGCAATGCCAGATCCTTTAACCCACTGCAATGGGCCGGGGATTGAACCCCCACCTCTGCAGTGACCCACGCTGCTGCAGTCGGATTCTTGTCCACTGTACCACAGTGGAAATTCCTCCACATCTGTTTTTTTTTTTTTTTTTGTCTTTTTGCTATTTCTTGGGCCGCTCCTGCGGCATATGGAGGTTCCCAGGCTAGGGGTCCAATCGGAGCAGTAGGCACCGGCCTACACCAGAGCCATAGCAACTCGGGATCCGAGCCGCGTCTGCGAGCTACACCACAGCTCATGGCAAAGCCAGATCATTAACCCACTGAGCAAGGCCAGGGACCGAACCCGCAACTTCATGGTTCCTAGTTGGATTCGTTAACCACTGCGCCACGACAAGAACTCCAAAGAGAATTTTTTTTTTTTTTTTTGGTCTTTTTAGGGCTGTACCCACTGCATAAGAAGTTCCCAGGCTAGGGGTGCAATCAGAGCTGTAGCCGCCGACCTACTCCATAGACAAAGCAACATGGGATCCGAGCCTCGCCTGCGACCTATACCATGGCTCACAGCAACACCAGATCCTTAACCCACTGAGTGGGGCCAGGGGTCGAACCCATGTCCTCATGTATACTAGTCGGGTTTGTTAACCCCTGAGACACGACGGGAACTCCCTCCACATCTGTTTTTATGCTACCAATGTTCTAGATATTTTACTTCTTTAAATGTGCCATATTCTTCCATAGAATCTTTATTTTCCCCCTGGCTAATTGTCTTCAGGTCTTGGAATAAAGTTGCCTCTTGCAAGAGACCTTCCCTGATTTTTTTTTTTTAATTCCATTATCTTTCTTTTGGCTTCCAAGATGGTTTCCACTGCTTTGTCATAGCGTTTATTCTTACAGATTTTCATAATGTCTTGTTTAATTATAGGTGGTCTTCACTCTGTGTAGGGAAGGGCCAGGATAATTCTTGTGTGAGTCCCTGCTCCTAGCACTTCATAGGTGTGCAGTTGTTGGATACATGAACAGAGCCACTGTGTGTATTCTCAGACTGCCCTTCCTGTTTCTTTTAGATTGTGCTATTCATCAAGAGTTGGTACAATTTAATGCATGACAAAGAAAATCAAACACCACTAAAATCATTCTGTTTTGAAGTGCAGTAATATGTTTGCAGAGCAGAGGTTTAATTAAAAATGAATGACTTATGTAAAGAAATATAACAATTGGATTCACAGAACTACAGTCCGTAGTCTATTAACTTTAGTATTTGTAATGTAGTGTGGCAAATAATATGTCTAAAAAGAGTTAGGAACAATATTTAAATAGGTTTAGTATTGTTTCAAGATTAGTTGGGGAATCAATTAAATAGGAAAATTGAAAGAAAAAGACCAATATGCCTTATATAAAGTATTCAGAATTTAGTATATAGAACTAAAAGTTTGGTTTATGTATGTTTTAACTTAACTGTCTTATTTACCACCACCGGAACTCTGAGTTTTGTGACATGGTGACATGCGAAAAAAAAAATGATATTAAGAAAGGAGTGCAAAATACAGGAGTTACTAAGTATCACTGTTGGACCTCACACCCAAATCTTCTAACTCCTCACCCTATGTTTTATGCACTAGGCTAAATAGAGTATCTTGTAACTCACTTTACATAATTTTCTGGTCCATTTGCTCACTTGCTTCAGTAAATGTGCTCCTCCATTAGTTCACTTACCACTACATTTTGCCTTCTTTGTATCTCTGTTTTAGCCCAGAGCAAATAATTCATCTCAAAAAACATGGTTTCCATAAAATGTTAGAAAAGTGAGGGAAGAATGACCTTTAAAGACCCAGCCATCTTCCTCTAGAAATGATAGGCAAATGAGCTGTTTGGAAGAATCAGGTTTTTTTTTTTTTTTTTAATTAAGGGAAGATTGAGAACACCACTAAAAAAATATACAATATATATATTTGTATATTTACCAAATTCTAAATACTCTATAGGTATTACCTTATGTAATGATCAAAATAACACTATGAAGTAGATACAATTGCTATCCCCATTTTACAGATGAGGAACTGAGGCAGAGGGAAGTTCAGAAACTCACTTGAGGTGGTAAGTGTTAAGTATGGAGATTGGATTCTATCTAGACCATTAGAGCCCAGGGTCTGCTTTTAACCACCATGGTAACATGTTTCTCAATAACTGTTTTCCCTTTACTTCTTTAGATCCCTTAAATTCATTTATTCAACAAACATTTATCAAACACTTAACATTAGTCAGGCACTGGAGAGGAAAATCAGGTACGGCTCTTTTTCCCTTATGTGTTAGTTTATTTCTACTGATATTGAATATTCTGTGGAATATTTTTTCTTGTCCTCAATTGAATATCTAATGGAGGTCCAACCATATAATAAGATAAAAAATTGATGTTTGAAAAGTTGTAGTATAGCAGGTGAACTCATATAAAGTTTCTTTTTCATTAAAAAAAGAGGCTGCATAGATTTGGAGGTGCATTTTCTTTGCAAATATGGGTATGAGCAACAGAGATTGCAGGCAGTAGTGTTACGTGGAGGAAATTTGACAAACAAGGGAAGTGCATGAGTATGTGAGTGTTCATGCATGTGTGTGCTTAGTTAATACAGGAACTAATAGGGTAGAAAGAGAAACTCAACAGCTTATTAAAAAAATTCTAGTGTTGTAAAGGTGAAAAAAGGAGAGGCTGACAACTGGATAGTTGATGATTGGTGGTCCAAAAATACACGGAAGTAAAAACAAACAGAAAAAACAAGTTAACAGCGATAAACAAATGGTCACATAATAAATTCTGAAAGTTATGAAAACCCTAGGTAGGTAATTTTGTATGCAGAATAATAATTATTAGAAAGAAAAAATCTAGAGAATATTTATTATCATTTCTTATTAAAACATTCTTCAAATAGCTAAATTAGAGAAGTTTTTTTTCTTTTTTTTTTTTTTTTTGCTTTTTAGGGTTGCACCTGCAGCATATGGAAGTTCCCAAGCTAGAGGTCAAATCAGAACTACAGCTGCCTGCCTACACCACAGCCACAGCAAAGCAGGATCCGACCCATGTCTGTGACCTACACCACAGCTCATGTCAACGTCAGATCCTTAATCCACTGAGTGAGGCCAGGGATCAAACCCACATCTTCATAGATACTGGTCGGGTTACTAACCTGCTGAGCTACAACAGGGAACTCTGAAATTTGCTTTCTTTATTCTATTTTTCCAGAGGAAATTAGACCTACCAGGACCTTTGCCCAAACTGTTACACCCACCTGATGTTTTGTGGATCCAACTGCCTTAGTATAAACTCTGCCACTGAGCAGCTGCACCTAGCGTGAACAACACATAAATGTCTGGGAAGTTCAATATTGGGAAAATGTCAGAAAATTGGAGTCAGTTCAGAAGAGTAACAACTGAAAAGAAACTGGAGGAAGGAGATGATTTACGAGGAGATATTAAAATAAATATATACTACACATCATCCTAGACATATATAATACATAACTCTGAAATGTGAATAAGTTTAATTAAAAAAACAGTAATTTCAATGAAATCTAAATACGTTTCAGTGGAGATAATATTTAACTGATTTAAAACTTGATTATTGCTTAGAAATTATGAATTAATGGTGATTATTAATCATCATTAATAACTGATGATAATTAATAGTCATTATTTGAAATTCCTGGTAATTTTTAGAACTAGTGTGGTTTCTAGATGTTAACTGTGGCACAGCTTTTTGTCGCATTTTTAACAAAAAAAGTTTATATTTAATGTTGATTAACCAAGCTCAGCAGTTAATGAACAATAGCCAGAATTACAGTTTGTGAAATTATGCCATGTCTGGCACATATTGGACTCTTATTAATATTTTTAAACTAATAAGGACCAATAAATCAAAGTGGCAAAAATGCTATGTGTCTATAATCTCAAGAAAGTAGCAGTAAGATGAAAACTAAAAATGTACAGTTTTGACATCCTCCTGTTCCATAGAGGACTCAAAGTATGGATGCAGAGCTCCAAAACAATTGGGAGCAATAGCCATTGCTCCTTTAATGTATATATTATTGAAGGAATTATTAAAGGAAATGGAAAAATAACTGATTCTAATGCTTTTTGTATTGGTATTAGAATAATGTGCTATTGAATTATTTATTCCATTGTAAAAATTGGGAATCTTAAAGTTGTAGTTGTCAATTTCAAATATGGTATACTACCAGTCCCTATAGAAGGTGGAATAAAGTACCTTATCTTAAAAATCTCTTTATAGCATTTATTACAAGCTAGGTTTTGATAAAAAATCCACTCCATACTTTTGAAATTCTAGTTTGACTTCAGAGCCCAACAAGTTTTAATTAACCAAAGATTTTCTTATACTTTATTAGAATTGATTGATTAGTTAATTATACATGAATAGATACATTTATTAGCATATTGCATACAATTGTTGAGCTCCTGTTATATCCCATGCTCAGTATAGAGAGAATGGGGTACTCTAAATCCATACATGCACAGCCTTTGATAGCAGATCAAATCTTTAGCAACCACTGTTTCATTTTTACCGTTAATTCTTCAAACTTTAAAGAATTAAACTTTGTTTTGAACTTTAAACATTGTTTTGATTTATGTTATGAGAAGATAATACCCTAACTCTAGATTTTGTCTAACATGTAGTCATTGATTAATTATTGCATCTCTCACTTTTTTTTTGTCCTTTTTTTTTTTTTTTTTTTTTTTTTTTTTTTTTTTTTTTTAGTGAAGCACTTATGGGCATATGGAGGTTCCCAGGCCAGAGGTCAAATTGGAGCTGTAGCCATTGGCCTACATCACAGCCACAGCAACGTGATCTGAGCCTTGTCTGTGACCTACACTACAGCTCATGGCAATGCCAGATCCTTTAACCCACTGAGCGAGGTCAGGGATTGAACCTGTGTCCTCGTGGATACTAGTCTCGTTGGTTACCTCTGAGCCACAATGGGAACTCCAATATCTCTTATCATTTGCTAGATTCTTGTATGTCCTAGGGTCCTTTTCTAGGATTTCTTATTTGTCCATTTTTAGGTTCATTGACCATAACATCAGTTTTATTATTTGTTTTAATATCCGATAGGGCAGCTACTCTAGATCATTCATCCCCCCTCCAAATTTTGTTAGCTTCAAACTGGTGCATTTGTCCAGATACAATTTTTTTTTTTGTCTTTTTGCTATTTCTTGGGCTGCTCCCACGGCATATGGAGGTTCCCAGGCTAGGGGTCCAATCGGAGCTGTAGCTGCCGGCCTATGCCAGAGCCACAGCAATGAGGGATCCGAGCCGCGTCTGCAACCTACACCACAGCTCATGGCAACGCCGGATCATTAACCCACTGAGCAAGGGCGGGGACCGAACCCGCAACCTCATGGCTCCTAGTCGGATTCGTTAACCACTGCGCCACCACGGGAACTCCTATGCCCATTTTTTTAAATTTTTTTGTTTGTTTTGCTTTTTAAATATTGGTCTGTATGAGCCGTTAGGATATTTTGGAAATTAACCCCTTGACAAAGACCAGTCATTCTTTTTAAAAATTATTTTTTATTAAAGTATAGTTGATTTATAATGTTTTGCCAATTTCTGCCGTACAATAAAGTGGAGAACCAGTCATTCTTGATCCATGTATTTTTGGCATTACTGGCAGTACTGTGTTTGTGGCAACTCAGCTCTGGCACTCTAGTATGAAAACAGACATTGATAATGCAAGATATGTTTTTATATTTATATTTATATTTACATGCCTATCAAGCTGCCAAAAATGAAAAATCATTATATGGTAATTTGTATAAATGTCTATGAATGTGGGATGGAGAGGGAAGTTGGGAGGAATTGACTTTGGGATGAAAAACCAAAGAGAGCTGGAGTTCCCGTCATGGCTCAGTGGTTAACAAATCTGACTAGCATCCATGAGGATGCAGTTTCGATTCCTGGCCTCACTCAGTGGGTTCATGATCCGGCATTGCCATGAGCTGTGGTGTAGGTCACAATGGCTTGGATCCCACAATGCTGTGGCTGTGGTAGGCCGGTGGCTATAGCTCCAATTGGACCCCTAGCCTGGGAACCTCCATATGCTGCGGGTGCGGCCCTAAAAAGCAAAAACAACAATGACAAAAAACAAACAAATACTAAAGAGAGAATAAACATAGATTTTTTTCTTGGGGTAAATTGGTGATACAAGTCAAGGCCTTAAAATGCATAGCATTTGAACACATCAATTTATTTGTAGGAATGTAAAAAAAAAAAAAAACAGAAGAATGCTAAGTATATTTAAAGCAATGTTTATAATGTCATCATTTGCAAGAGTAAAAGAACAGCCACCCAAAGTGGGAATGTTACTGAGTCCAAGCTCCCACTGCTTGCTGCACAACAGACCAATAAATTGAGAGATAAATTGTTGGGGCAAGGAATAGTGACTTCATTTGGAAAGCTAGTAGATCAAGAATATGGTGGACTAGTATTCCAAAGAACCGTCTTACCTATGTTAGAATTCAGGCTTCTTTTATACTAAAAGGGGAGGGAGTGTGGGTGGTTGTTTGCAAACTTTACCTGTGCTCTTGCAACTGTCCACCTAGGACTGGTCAATGTTCCTATAAACCTCCAACAAGACAAATGTTACTCTCTATTCTGCAACATCTTATGTCTATATAAATGGAAAAGTGTTATGCCTTTAAAGGTGGGCCTTGAGAATGGATTATCTTGTGTGTTTCAGACTATAGGCAACATTCTTTTACAAAAGATGCAAAGCAGCATGATTAGGAATAGGCAACAGAAGGTAAAAATTAGAGCTAAAGCTATTATTATTCTCAGTGGTAAACCTATTCCAATATCCAAGAAAAGTCTATTAGAAAAATTCCATGCTTCATCTTTTAATACGAAAGTAAGAATTAAACTGTAACTCTCTTGCCTTTTTTTTTTTTTTAAGCAATAGACTCAATAGGAGTCAGGTTTGTTCTTCTCCATTATAGGAATAAGATTAATTTTAAAACAAATTGGAATTAAGTATGGGAGACTTCTGTCTCTTATAATAATGAATTGATAATGCAAATCAATCACCCTAAATAGACAATGTTAAAACAAAACAAAACAAAACAAAAAAACCCTTGGAAACAATGCAAGACATCCTCTTAAATGGATCATGTACTTAATAAGATACCCAGAAAACAGCAGCCCAAGAACAGAGAGAACGTGAGATTTTAAAGAGGTATGTCTCAGTCAGTCTTTGCTATGGGAAGCAAAGTTGTGAAGCTAGAATTTTGATAGAGTGTGAAGCATATATTGAAATTTAGTGCTTATCAAAGGGAACTATTCCTACCCTGGCCTGGATCCCTGAAAGGCTTCTCTCTCTGGAATAGGAAACGTGAAATGTACTGAGTGGTTGTCTACATGGTTCCCAAACTTCAAGCCTCTGTTGCAGATGCTCGTCACCTTTATGTGACTGACAAAAGGAAATGAAATTTCCCTCTGAAGGAATATATGGTTTCCTGGGTCTTAAATTACTTGTAAAAGTAGTTTTTCAAATAAACATTTAGCAAACAACCAAAGATAAGTAGTTATAAAAGGAATCTAGACAACATCAGCCACAGTCAACAGAAAAAGCATACAATAGAAACAGACCTCTGTACTGCAGTCCTTAGAATATGAAACAATTCTGTTTTTTATGTTAGCGAAGGCAAAGGATAAGATTAAAAATTTCAGTAAAATCTGAAAACTATAAAAAGTGATATAATTATTTAGAAGAGCCCACCTAAAGTGATAACAACTAAAGTCTGAATTGACATGAAGAACTCAAAAAATGGATTTACAAGCAAATTATGCATGTTTGATATATTTTGAATTTCAGGGTAGATAATTAGAAACTATATTTCTTTCATATTTTATTTCAGTAAAATATAGAAACTAATAAAAGTTCAAAATTTAATTTTTAAATGTATTATATCCATTTACTGGATACCACAGTTGTTAAAAATTAGTATTTTACAAAAATACTTAGTGTCTTCTAAAGGTTTTTATTATATACTGTTAGAGAAAAGAGCATGTGTGAAAATGTATTTGTGTGATAAGCTCATCTTTAAAAATCTCACAGATTAGGAGTTTCTTCTGTGGTGTGGCAGGTTAAGGATCCAGCATTGCCACAGCTGTGGCATTGGTCCCAGCTGTGCTCAGATTCTGTCCCTGGCCTGGGAACTTCTATATGTTGCTGGTGTGGCCAAATTAAAAAAATAAATAAATAAAACTCACAGATTAAAAAAATAATCTACATACAAAATATGTCACCTCTTATGTTCAACTATACTAAAGTGTGTATGTGTTTATATATAGGGAAGTCCTCTCTAAAAGGTGAAATTGAATAAAGATCTAAAGTTCTTAAGGAACTCAACTGTGCTTATGTCTGGGAAAAGAATTTTGGGTAGACAGAACAGCAACTGTGGATGCAAACGTGTGCCTGGCACGTGTGGGAAAGGGCAAGGAGACCAGTGTGGGTGAACTGGATAAGGGGAGTCAGGGGTCATGAATTCAAAGATCCATTATCAGAGATTTTACTTTCTTTGTATATTTCTCTTTTGTTTTAGTATTCACTTTTTTCTTAATTCTAATCGTTAAGGGCTTTTGTAATGTTTTAAAGATATCTTAGATTTTTTTCCTTAATGGTTATTTGTTTTTAAAATTTCTTCTTTCATGTTATTTTCTTTGCCTTGTTTTCCATTAATATTTTACTTTATTTTTTTTTTTTAATTTATGGCTGCACCTGTGTTATGTGGAAGTTCCTGGGCCAGGAATGGAATCCAAGCCATGGCTGCGACCTAAGCCACAGATTTGGCAATGCAGAATTCTTAACCTACTGCACCAAGCCAGGTACAGAACGATGCTTCCTCAAGGATCCAAGCTGCTGCAGTCAGATTCCTTACTCACTGCACCACAGCACGACCTCCTTCATTAATATTTTAAATTCTTTGGCTAACTCTTCAACTTGACTTCACTTACTTTGTTACCTTTTCTTTTAAAGAAATAATGAAAATCAATTATGGTTTATAAATTTTCAAATATAATTTTGTTTAAATTACTAAGTTTTTACATTTAGTAATTTTTATTATTTTTATTAATTTTAGATGTAGTTATCTTTAAATATGAACTTTTCTGCTTATATAACAATAATAAGTTACGGTAGAAGAGTGGAAGAAAATCTAGGAAGGAGAAAGAAGAAAATAAATAATAATCCCACCATCACACACTCATTCAAATACATATGTAGTTTTTTTCCTTAAATTTGGGATAATTATTTATAGTTTTGTAACTTGAAATTTTCTATGTTGGGTTTAATAATTTTTAGACATTAGAAGTAATGTTTTCATGAGAAAAATACATTTTTTGTGTGTGGTAGAAATGCAAAGGACATGAAAGGACATGAGTGTCAACTTCTCTCTTCCTGATTCCCAGAGTTCTCCACTTGTCCCAACTCTAGACAATCACTGTACCAGTTTTCAGTGTGTCTTTGCAGAGATATTCTATTACAAAAACTAACATGTTTTCTCCTCTTTTTGGTCAGAATATCTGCTGTTTTCTTGTGTTACTTGTGGCGATATTTGTGAGCCGTTGTTTTTAATTCAGTTATTTTTGAGGTTAGTAGAGAGTCTTCCTAGATTTGGGCAATGGGCTGTTAACCCTTGTTTTTAGTATTTTTTATTTTATATATTTTCCACAGATATCTTAGTGATAAGTTCTGAGACCTATAGTAAGGACTATTATTCCAAATTCCGCTTACCAGGACACTCATATCTTTTTTCTCTTATTTCGATTTGTTGGTTTCTCTTTAACATCTATTTTTGGTTTGTTTGATGCTAAATCACATTTTCTTTATTATACTTTTACTGTAAGCCACCATAAATTATTTTCTGAAAGGAATGAGCTGTAAATCAACTGATAAATAATATTATTGTGCTACAAAAAGATGATCATTAAGTGTTCATCACCAAAAAATTGAAAAAGCAAGAGTTGCTACAAGTGAATGCTGTATCAAGTCTTAAAAATGTATTTTTGTTGACTTGGAAAGATGTTTGTGACATTTTTCTGAGTGAGGAAAAGAGCAAGTCACATAGTACTGTGCATACTGACATGACTTTAACTAGGAGTTGTTTAGGTTGATCTGTATATGTCCACATCTATATATGCCTGACCTATGTATTCCCCTCTCTATATATGCCCACATCTACCCAGGCACAGAGAGAGGTCTTGAAAGAAGTTTGCCAAACTTGATTTGTGGTGATGATTTGGGGTTGTCCATCTTATGTGAATGTTATAATCTCTTGTATATACTCCTATTTTTTTCCAATTTTTCATCATGCATATAGAATGTTATCAAAAAGTATTATTTTCCTAAAGGAGACTTGACAAAATTTTTCTTTAAATCATCATTTTGTCTAGGATGCCAATGTTTAAAACTCTAGCAACTTGTTTCCATGTTAAGTTGTCAAACGTCACTGAGATTTACTTTTAACTTCAACACTAACATAGGGTGACATATCAGAGTTTTGCATACCATTCAATTTCTGTTTACATACAATACATAAAAATTTGAAACTAATATTATACGTTTCATTTAACTACCAACGGGTTATTCATCCTAATTTCTTGTCAGTTGGTATTTTAGAAGCATTTTTAAACAGAAAGTTTTGTAATAATAGTATACACCATGTTTTCCCTTTTAGTGACATCATATCTTTAAATGCTAAAGTCGCTAAAGTCTCTAAAGTAATAACGCTTTGCCATTTATTCATAATACATATGTGTTTGTTCTGCTGTGTCAAGGAAAGGAAAGTCACAAAGCTTCCACGTAGAAGCTGGTTATTAAATATTCAGGCTCAGTTTACCAGGACCTTTATTATACCACCAGAAGTCTTCTGTAATGAAGAGCTACTTGTAACATCAAAGCACAGGAGACTTTATCTCTTCCCCCCATAGCCCATGACCTAAAAGCTTTTCTTTTTATCTTTATATGAAAGAAAAACATGCTTTTCAAAAAAAGCCTCAGCATTTGTGGACATTGTGTGCATCATGTAAAGTAGACTCTGGATGTAGTCTATGATTTTTGCCTTTGTTCAAGTGTTTTATTGTTATCAACATTGCGTTTTTTAATTTTTTTAAGCGAACCAGAAAAAGGAATTTTGTTTTAAACTAATCGTGAGGAAGAAATGGTTTCTCATTAACAATGTGATATCAGTGGAGCTTTCTTTTATATTCTTTTAGAAAATAAAAGAAGCATATTTTATCAGACTTTAGAGAAATTTCTAGGAATTCAAACTTTGAATAGACATTTCTAAAACTGAATTTTACAACCAAATTGGACACTCATAATAGAGCCAGAAGCCCCTGAAATGTAAAGAGAAATGTCAGTGTGCTTGCCCGCCTTTTGTTTTCTATCAAATATAATATGTTGGGGGCAAACCAAAGATGGGAATAATATACAACTGGGCCACAGGAAAAGAGGACTTTTCTAAAGAAATATCTAAAAGTTTGCCTTCGTCTGATTTTAATTGTATTTTGTCATATCATATACATAGAGTATTTGTATAATCATGTTGTTTCTATTTGCATGGAGACATAAAATGGTAAGACATTTGTAAGTGCCTTTAATAGTAATTTCATATGGTTGCATTAAAAAAATGCTAGTGTTCAGTCTTGAACTTGAGGAAATAGCTCTGATATTTTCTGTGAAAAATCCAAACTCTAGTATTTATTTGGTTGATTTAAAATCATTAGAATTAGAAGAAAAGAAGTTGAGGGGAAAGATATTTTTGGTAATTAGAGAAGCAGAAGTGAAACAAATCTGGTTCTTGGACTCATAATCTTTTACTTGAGAAGATATGGAGTTAGAGAAATGAGAGGTGCTCTGGACTGTTTCTAAATATTCCAAGTTGTTTTGGATGAGTTTGTCATCATGTGAGATGCTGATGCCAGAAAAGGTAGACTAAGGTTATATACCTCATTCAGAAAAAAGCATTTGGATTATTGGATTATGCCATTACTGAATTTGCCAGACATCCCAGCCAAAGGAGTAGTAAAGTTTCCTGTACTCTCCTTAATTATCCAGTTTTCAATCCATCTTCATTCTTGTATTTATCAGTTTAAAACTCATTTAATCACCCACTATATGCTGGACACTGTGCTGTGCATACAAAAAAATGAGATTAAGATTCCTACCATGCAATAGTTTATAATCTTTGCTTGAATTGTGGATAGTGAAACCTAAGATCTTTAAGCTATATTACCTGACAGAACAAAGCACTTTTTTTTTATAACAAGTGTCCCTGATGATTTTTGCTTAAAAATTGCATGACTCCACTTGTTTTTTCATCCAATACTGTGTCATTTCGTGGAGAGAACATTGAACCCTATGGCCCACTGAGGCCCTCTGCCTGGGTCTAAGTTTGCTCATCTTTAAAATGGAGCGAATTTTATTTGCACTAAAATATCACTTAGCTTAGTTTCAACTCTTAAAGTCTTCCAGATCCATATTTACCCAGCAAAACAAAACCAAAGTATTGAGATAAATAAGCAGACAAATAACTGATCTAAAAATTTTGACTTTCTTAAAGTGTCTGAGAATAATTGATTAGGCCTGAGACTTAACCATTGGAATACCAATCCCTCTGATGTTCTAAAACAGTTCTTAATATTTCTATCTATCTGTCTGTCTGTCTATCTATCTATCTATCTATCTATCTATCTATCTATCTATCTGCATGTATTTTTAATGTTCTAAATCCTTTTATATCTCTGTTGCATGTTCACAAGCTTCATTCCAGTCTTAAATCAGCTTATTACAAGTCATGAGCAGGGAGAAGTTATTAAGACAGAATATATGAAAATTAGAAGATAGGATGTTATAGACGTTGCTATTCTGAGGGAAGCAAAGCCAAATGTATATTTTAGAGTCTGGGAGACCCCAGTGTAATAGCAGAGCTTTGGTATGTAGGCTATGAATGTGAATGTTTGCTATGATGAGACTGTCTTAGCTCCCTAAATGATTAGTATAGCATCACAGTGGAAGATCACTGTTGTTTGTGATGAGCAATTTTACTGAGGACAGCATGGAACCCTCCTTCCCTTTCTTGCTTCCCTACGGCTCTGCTGCCACCAAATATGTGTTAAGGGCATTAGAGAAGATATCCCACGTGCTGTGTGCATCTGCATTAACTTCACAAAGAAAATTCATGGAAAATGGAAAAATATCAGTAAAGGTATAAACCAGGTATAATACTAAGAAATTTAATTTTAAAATTTCAGGATACCTCAGTATGTATATAAATATAATATATACAGTTATATATATGAATATATATATAGTATATAAATACAAAATTCTGAGTATTTGAGGAGTCTTAATAACCATTGGGTTACCAATTTCTCTGGTGTTCTAAAACACTTTTACTTGTTATTGTATTTTTATATATTTTATTATTTATATTAAATACATATGTATATGTTGCTATATGTAATACATATACACCCCCCCATATACATATATAGAGAGAGAGAGAAGGGAAGAGAGAGAGAGTATTGTTCTACTCATTCATAATGGTAGTACAGTCAGGAGGGTCTTTAATGGATTTGTAGGGCAAAGAGATTCTTATATTCTGAAAGTCTGGATCTATGTTCTGTTTTCTTCCATGCTCCATGTTTTCATTGCTTGTACACTGCAAGGATTGATTTTGTTAACAAATCTCAGTCTAATTTCTAGAAATTCTGGTGTGGTATGTTATTTACTAGACTTCTTATGTGTAATAAATGCTAAATAACAATGATATGTATGTGTAGTCCATAGTATTTTAGTAGATCTTTTATGAGGACTATTATGAAATCTAGAAGCCAATCCAGTCATTTTTGAAGCTAAATTCCTTTTTAAAGACATTGTAATATCTATTTTTGCTAAAAATTGATGGTTAAAAAGTGATTCTCATTGACAAGTGAAAACATTTAGAGAGAAGTTATTTAATTTTAAAGCATGTTCCCTGTTGCTCTTTCTTTCCTTTTTTTCTATATAAAGTTTTGTATAAGTCTTGTTCTGTGGAATTTGCATTTTCTCCACTTATATATACCAAAGTTAAGCTCTACAAGTTGTCTAACATTGTCTTGGCTTTTTAGAAGTAAATATTTTAAAAGAAATATATAAAACTTTATCAATAAAAAAGTTTTTGCAGATTTTAAGAACGGTCAATTTAGTTATATGATGTTATTTCATCCTAATTTTCAAATGTATAAACACACGCGGCAGTATCTTACAATTACTTAATTAGTAAGTACTTTTTGTTTTACTAATTTGAATATACTGCTAGACCTCAACCATACAACTTTAATATCTTAACATCTGATAAAGCAAGCTTAGGCAATGAAGGACATGTGTGTCCTGGAACAAAGTTCAAAGGGCTAAATCACTTTGTGTGCCTACAGTGGACCAATGATGGTGCATTTCTTTCTCTTAATTGATGCATTAGTCAGATCTTAAGATTGTAAGGAAAATTAGAGAAAACATTTCCCTGGAGTGAATTCTAATTTAAGCTGAAAATTTTTAAATGCATACAGTTTTGCATGAAAGTGCAAATGTGAATAAATTATGTATGGTGGCTTCTCATTGCTTAAGACCTCTTGAAAAAAGAAGAACATTTTCATTTGTACCTCATTAATATGCCAACATTTGGTTAGTTATGTTTACTGCTGTTTCTCATAGGTAGATTGGATGGGACATCAGACAGCTCATTATAGAGACAAGTATGCTCCATCGCCAAAGTTGGATGACAGAACAAGTCATGGTGTGTACTGTAATTTCAGTGCTACTGTACTTCTTCTAGCTGTCTGGGTAAGCTTCAAGATGCTTACTAAGCACTACATTTGAGTTGTCAGAATGCTTTGTGAGTGGTAATTAAATAAAGGCAGTTCTATCGGTTTGTGTAGCTAAACCAATATGTGATGCATTCTAGAAATTTCTTCTAGAAAGCTTCTTCTACTTTGAACCTTAAGTTTTGGAAGAAGTACATTTTGCAATTATTAATCTTTCATTAAAAGCACACTTTCTGGGGTATTTACTGAAAACATCCACTTCTGGCGCTCCCGTCGTGGCACAGTGGTTAATGAATCTGACTGGGAACCATGAGGTTGCGGGTTCGATCCCTGCCCTTGCTCAGTGGGTTAAGGATCTGGTGTTGCCATGAGCTGTGGTGTAGGTTGCAGACGTGGCTCGGATCCCACGTTGCTGTGGCTCTGGTGTAGGCTGGTGGTTACAGCTCTGATTAGACCCCTAGCCTGGGAACCTCCATATGCCGCGGGAGCGGCCCAAGAAATAGCAAAAAGACAAAAAAAAAAAATCCACTTCTGTTTTCTTGTGATAAGTTAATGCCCATTTCACCTAGCAGAGAATTCAGTTGTCAGCAGTGCTGCCCTTTGAAATGTTAGTTTTCATTCTCTCTAGTTGTATGGTCAGTTAGTATTTTTAAAACACAGTATAAAACTTTGAAGATTAAATAAAAAGACCAAAAATAGAAGGACTAAAAAGAAGTGCATTTGTTTAATTCATGTTATGTTTTGTAAACCCTTTGTCTGGAATTTAATGCCAGGGTTTAAAGGTGAATTGCACACATACCTCAATAGGAAATGGATAACTTTTCCTTTATACTTATTTAGGGATGTTCACTTTTATAGTCATCAGCTATATTATTGATACAATGATGCTATCGAAAATCATTGAAGTCAACAAACTATGGTCCAAAGGCCAGAGGTCAAGTCCTGACTGCATTTTTTTTGTAAATAAAATTTTACTATAATTCAGGCAGTTAGTTGTTTATGTATTATCTATGGCTGCTTTCTTGCTACTATGGTGGAGTTGAATAGTTGTTACAGAGACTAGAAAGGTCCATAATGTCTAAGTTACTTGCATTCTGGTTCTCTATAGAAAAAAATTATTGATCTCCTTCTAGCACATGGGTTTGCAAATTTGTAAAAACACAAATTTAGGGTTTTTTTAAAGTATTCAATAATGACAAAGAATTAAAAGATCTATTATTTCAGAATATTTTTTTCACAGTGAAGAATATTTGCATTATAGCTTAAAATTTTTTAGTCTTATCTTAACCATTTCCTGTAAAAGGAGCTCCTAAATCCACGTATACTGTCAGGTGGATAGTTAGTAAGTTGGTATCTCTTCCAAGATGAAATATTTTCCAAACCATGCTGTGAGACTGGCATAGGAGGGAAACTCTAAATAGCATTCAGGTGAGTCAGGGAAATGGCTTCTAACCCTGCAGCGATTATCTGCCTGAAAACTGCACGAGTTGAGGTTAGACTCAGGCCTTACCAGCTTGTTCTTGGCAAAGCTCCCAAACCTCTAACTGCATCATGGCTGTGGCTTCATTCTCTATAGCAGATTATTCCCATGGCTGTCTCAAAGACATTGGCTGGGCCAATTTTTTTTTTTTTTAATTTGTCACATTTACTTTCCTAAAAAGAAGTAGAAGAAACTTGTTAAGAAATAAAAAGAGTATATGTGCTAAGTTATTTTTAAATGTTTTTGTATCTTCATTTAGTTGTTAAATAGCTTTGTACATATGTGTGCGCTTTAGTATACACAAGTGTGATTAACGAAAACTAGTATTCGTGAAATAATGTACTACTTTCCAAAATAGAGCTTTCTTTATAAAACATCTAGAAGAAGGATAATAGATAATGATGCAATGGTTAACATTACTATTTTCAAAAATTGAAAAGGAATCATCACTTGGAGACAGTTTGGCATTTTCCTATATGACATCCTATTTAGGGCTCTGAGTCTCAGCTATGCAGTTCTGTGAATTTGAATCCAACAGAGAAGATGTAGCTTTCACACAATTTTCTTCAGTTACAAGAACCATAATCATTGCAATGGGATGCCTCAAGCCTGGGTCACTTAAGTCATTTTTGAAGACAGCAGGTGCTTTTCAGTGACATGCAAGATGGGGAAGGTACCTGTTGTTCATTGCATCTCAGTGTCACCTATATAGACTTAGTGCAGGTCAGTGTGTTCAGGCATCAGTGACAAGGATATGAAAATGTTACAGTTTAACATATGTGCTAAAATATAAGTAGAGAAAAATATTTTTTAAGTCTAAACAGTTTAGATTCAAAATATTTAGATTTTCTCTCAATGCTAATCCTGAAAAAGTAAATGAACGGAGCATAAAGATATAAATTAAAATAATTTTCTGATAAAAAGGACCCACTTTGTTTTGAGCTAAACAAAGTGGGGGATTTTCATATTCAGTGAATTATGTAATTAATTTACATCAGATCTTGGGAAGAAGTAACCTATTTTATTATTATTTGCTGTCTCAAGATATAGGATTCCTGTATTTCAGAATTGCAATTATATGTAGCAGAGTTTTGAAAATACAGAGCAGAGGTCAAAATTTTAGAGCAGAGGTCAAAATTTTTGAAATTGGAACACATGTAGGTAATTGATTTTCTGTTGGATATAAATGGCTTTAAAAATTGGGAATTTTATTAAAAATATAAATTCCTTTTTTTTTTTTAATGGCCACCCCTGTGGGGTTAAATCAGAGCCGCAGCTGCTGGCCTATGCCATAGCCATGGCGGTATCATATCTGAGCCACATCTGTGACCTACACTGCATCTTGCAGCAAGACTGGATCCTTAACCCACTAAGCATGGGCAGGGATGGAACCCACATTCTCACAGAGATAATGTCAAGTCCTTAACCCCCTGAGCCACAAGGGGAACTCCTTTTTTAAAAAAATACAGATTGTGGAGTTGCTGTCGTGGCTCAGTGGTTAACAAATCCAACTAGGAACCATGAGGTTGCAGGTTCAATCCCTGGCCTTATTCAGTGGGTTAAGGATCCAGCATTGCCATTGGCTGTGGTATAAGTCACAGACACAGCTCAGATCCCGCGTTGCTATGGCTCTGGCATAAGCCAGTGGCTACAGCTCTGATTAGACCCCTAGCCTGGGAACCTCCAGATGCCGCAGGAGCGGCCCTAGAAATGGCAGAAAGACAAAAAAAAAAAAAAAAAAAAGCAGATTCTAAAATCTCGTTGAAAATCTAGATTTTGATATTTGTTTTGTCTTAAGTTTTTGTTACATACACTTGGTAAAACACAAAATTCAAATGATACATAGGATCATAGATTTTCTTGATCCCTCTCTCAGTTTTATATTTTAAAAGTATTTTTTCATAAATGTTTATGTTTATATGAACATATGAGTGAAAGAGACAATGAATTCATGATAAACATTTTTCTATTCTAGGTACTCTTAATTTCTTTTTTAGTGATTAACTTTCATATATTTGTATTGCTTTATGGCTTTCTGCTTTCTTTTATTTCACTTTTGTTGTCATTGCTTTAGTATTTTTAAATTAAACTCTTACCTTTTCTTCTCTCCTACTGAAATTTTGTATTACATAAGTTTCAAGTGTTATCCCTTTGATGCTTGACAGGCATTGTGGTCCTCACAATGGTAGGGGGAGGAGGGCTTCACAGTGCCAGCAGCAGGAGGGTCCCACACGTCCCTGTGAAAACCATGTACTATGCTACAATCTATCGGTCCTTCAAATGGCCATCCAAAAGGTTCTGATGTTTTTCTGAAAACCCACAGCTAACAACTATTCCTGGAGAATAAATGATTCTCTATTTGACAAAGACTGGACATATTTAGTTAGATTAATATTATTTGAACCTTCTAACTATTGAAAGAGCCGACATGGAGAACAGAATCTAGAATTATCCTGGTATCTTTTCCAGTTCTTTTCCCTGGTGTATTGAGTTCGAGGGATTTGGGGGCTGATCAAAGAAACAGATATGGCCATGAGGTGGCAGTAGCACACAGTGAGTTTTATTTGGGAGGTGCTTTGGCAGGTTTGCACTTGGGGAAAAGTCCTTCACAGCAGGAGACCTTCCAGAGCCAATGGCTGGGAGACTAATATCTAGAAGAGGAGGAGGACTGGGGGAAATCCTCGAAAGAAGAGGATCAGAGAGAGCGGGGTTACCTGTCTAGGTGATATTGCTGAGCAGCATGATGGAGAGGCTGTGGGTCAGGGAGCTCTGAAGGGCAGCAGCAGCTTGGAGTCTTTCTTTTATAGCCACTGCGTTTATATAACATACGGCTAGTAGATTTTGGGTGCAGTTTTCTTGGTATGCAAAGCAGGAAGGCTCTAAATAGCTAAAACCTGCTTATTTGGCCTACAACTGGAATGACTGGATACGTAAAAACTGGACATCTTTTGGTGGGTTTGGAGCTATGGTCCCAGCCTGCTGTGAAGAAGTAGACAACATAGGGCCAATGTACAGAAGCCATTTTTTGGTTTATTAATACAACAACTAGGTCTTACTAATTTTCTTTGTGTATGTGTGCTTTGTTTTATTATAACATACTTCAAATACGCATAAATATACACACCAATATAATATATAACATGTACATACCATCTATATTTGTTAACCTCATCATTTTGTCATAATTGCTCCAGGTTTTTTAGAGAAATACATCATTAGAGTTGAATTTCTCTTTGTGCCCTTCCCTTAAAACTATTCCCCTTGTTGCCCCCTTTAGAGATGTCTCCTAAGATGTTTGGATTCATATGCTACATATATATCATTTAAAATTATGTTTAAACTTGTTTGGTGATAATTTAAAACTTAATATAAATGACAACATAGCATAATGTGGTTTTCTGCCCTTACAATTTTTGAAACTTATCCATCTATAGATTAAATTTACTTGTTCTCGCTGTTAAATAGTATTTCATTGGGTGAATATGACATGATTTTTGAATAGTTTCATATTGATGGACATTTAAGTTGTTTTCCAGCATCTTAATTTTGCAAAATGATGCTGAATAGAGCATTTCTACACATATCTTCTTATGTAAGTGCTGCTACTTGACTAATCCATTTCAATACTCTAGAAATAAATTGGTAAATAATTAATTCTCAAACATCCATGTGCACAGGTCTGGGACTATAATGAAACTAGATGTGATTTCTCTTCTTAATAAGTTTATAATCTTGGTTTAATCCTGTATGTATTTCTAAATAAGAATGATTCTAATATTTGATAGTTTAATTTTACCTCTAATTTTGCTAGATTTAAATGTATTTCTAAGATAGAGGTATTATCAATGTCAATGCTTGATTATTTCTCTCAATATTTAGTTTTGGTAGTCCTCCAAGTTGCACAGGCAGATGTGAATGACTTAGTTGTCATTTTGTCTTAAGGACAACATTGTGTTAAAGAGCCTTTCTGAATTTCTAACTGTCACTTGCTTGGTTAATGATTTATTAAATGCATCATGACAATTAGATAAATGAGATTTATAAAAAATATTTTCCACTACAGCTCAAGTAATTTAAATCACTCTCCTAAGAGCTGTATTTTGGGCAAAGTCATAGTGGCAGGCACATGACATAGTAAGGATAATGATCAGTATAAGCTGATAACTTCTAATGGGAAATATATACAGTTTTTGAACTGCATTCTAAATCACTTGTTTTTCAAGCATTTATTATATGAAACAAACACATAGAAAGTGGTTAGCTAAAACAGGTAGTTTGAAAATATTTTAGCATTTTTATCTAAACAAATGTCAATTTTTTTTGAAAATGAAAAATGCTAAGTATAATAAAAGTATATATTTATGCTCTCGGCAGCCAAATGTGCTTTTTAATGGAATTTAAATAAATGGAATTTTTATGACAAAAAAAGCAACAGTAAAAGCAGTGATTATGTTTTTCATAGTTCATTTGCCTTCTTTGCCCTGCAGACCTTGTGTGGAGGAAAATGAGATCCCGAGTGAAGTCTACAATGTCATTGACTCTGAAGAAGGACTCAGAGACCCATTGGTGTTTAATGACCCTTACTGGCCTATGCAATGGGAACTGGTAAGATCTTTGGAAATAGATGGTTCTTTGGCAATGTTAAGAAATATTATTTTCGTCATGTTTTAATGCAGTAGACAGACACTTTTATGCACTGCCTGCTTTTATCTATTGATTTTGCAGAAAGAGACTTAGCAAACTTTTGATGAAATATTACTGCCAGCTTATTAGTGAGCACTAATCTCTTTAATTTGATTACATCCTTAGGGTTTGATTTAGCCTATAAAAAAATCAGTGAAAAACCTAAGACATTTAAATTTGGTATATGTAAACAGGCTCATTACATAGAAATGTGGTTGCCATTCAGGCTTGAAGTTCCTGTTTTTGCATAACCAGAATATATTCTATATTACTTCAATAATGAGAGAGAGAACTCTTTATAGAATAAGTAAATGTTAGAACATTGCACAACAAACTTTTTTCATAATGCTTAGAGTGTTAGACATTTTATGAATACATTGTTTTGTCATTTATACATGACCATGACAATGGAAAAAGGTCTGATAAAAGCACACATCGTTTTTGAGCATTAATACATTTTAAAAAGTTGAAGTTGGTAGCACTAAATATTTTAAAAGGAAGTATTTGGAATGTGAAGGTGACATAGTGATAATATAAAAGAGAAGTTGAAGACCTTGTTGTATCCATACTTAGCTCCTCATAGGTTTGTAAACTATATTGTGTTGTAGATGGTCTTGTGTTATAAAATGAGGAAAAGTTTAGGTGCATGTCATCATTTTCATAGAAATAACGAGGTTAAAGGGGGAAAACTTACAGTAGCTTTTTTGTTTTTTTACGTTGATTATTGGCAGTTACCAGGCTTACTATCTGAAAAGAGTAGAAAACCCATGTTGAAAAATGTCCAGGTCACTTTTCTGTAGTTTCAATTCATCTTTAAAAAGTGAAACAAGGAGTTCCTGTCGTGGCTCAGTGGTTTACGAATCCAGCTAGGAATCATGAGTTTGCGGGTTCGATCCCTGGCCTTGCTCAGTGGGTTAAAGGATCCGGCATTGCAGTGAGCTGTGGTGTAGGTCACAGATGCAGCTCGGATCTGGGGTTGCCGTGGCTCTGAGGTAGGCCTGCAGCAACAGCTCCGATTCGACCCCTAGCCTGGGAACCTCCGTGTGCCACGGGTGTGGCCCCGGAAAAGACAAAAAGACAAAAAAAAAAAAAGGGAAACAATTTCAGAAGTTCTAAGAGATGTATATAATGTTTGATATTTCAAACACACATGAACACAAACTCAAGTACAAAAAAAATTTAAGAATTGCTTCAATTACCAGAGATGAGATAATCATTAACCAGTGCGTGGACTAGAGCTAATTAGGATAATGAAAGTCAAAATGAGTAAAATTAAGGAAAAAAAGGAGTGAGGAAGGTAGCTAAAGAAGGAAGGTGTGAAATAAAGGGGAAATTTTTTTGTCTTTCTTTTGTTTGTTGTTTTATTTGTCCTGAAGAAGCTTCAAAAAGTAAGATGAATATTGAATATTACATTTGTGACACTTTGTAATTAGTCACCAATAGGAAGTACTTTATTGTATTGGTTATTAAATGTCAAGCTCCTCTACATTGAGGTCAAGAATTTCAGGGACACAACAGGGAAAAGAGAAGAAAAGTAAGTGATATAGAAAGAAGAGTTGAGGAGCAGTCATTAAAGTGACAGGGATTAGAAACAGAGACAAATCTTAGAGACTTTTAAACATTAAGTCCTCTTAAAGTCCTCTTAAAATCAGACAAGATTGTGAAAGGAAAGGACAGAGGCAGAAATAGTAGGATAACTCTGTACCATTTTCTAGGACACGAGTTAATGGACTTTTTATGCAGATGATCAGATAGTAAATATTTCAGGTTTTGTGTGCTACGTAAATCTCTGTGGCATATTTTTGTCGTTGCTGTTCCCATCCTTTAAAAATGGAAAAACCTTTCTTAGCTTAGAGTCATATGAAAACAGGTTGTAGGTTGGATTTCACTTGCAAGCCATAGTTTACTGACAGCTGCAGACAGTAGGGAGAATAGAGGAGTCAAAGAGGAAGTAGCCCTTCAGATTTAGCTATCTCTTAAGCATCTGGGTGTTGTGCTGTGTGTACTAGAAACACACAGCATTAGCACAACTCAGCAGTGAAAAGTCAAGCCAAATTATATTAAGGTCAGTAGCCTTCTAGATTATTACTACATTCTGGTAGCACCATTCTAGATTATTACTACATTCTGGTAGCACCATTCTACAGGCATGTCTGCCAGTATGGAAATTCTTAATAATACCAAGGCGAGCCATAAGGCAAAATTGCAAAGAATTCCAGTTTCCAATTGGAGTTTTGCTGTTACTCAGAACAGCAGACCTAAGCTGTGTTACAAAATTCATCCGCTGATGAGAATATCAGATTTATTTTAGTGAAAGATTGAATGGCATCGGTGTTCTTTCTCTACAGCCAAGCATCCTGAAATGGGAGTCTATACTTTTGTTCCTGTCTACTCCTCAACCAAAAACCTATGGCAGTCTGGTTTTGTGATGCCTTCCCACCACCCCTGCAATCTTTCCCTGCCTTCATGCACTCTACTTAATTTCTGAATATAATAAAGACTTTTCAATTTTTATTTTACTTGAATCATCAATTATGAGCTCGTAATTATCCAGATAACATGAAAATAGCCAGGACTTCTCTCCCAAATGCTCTTTGCTTGTGCCTCCTCTACATTTTTTTCCTTAATAATTCTTTCTCATACTCCAAAATTCACTTCTGGCACTATATCCTGTAAGAAAAAACCCCTTTACACCTATCAGAGTGAATTGGGCCACTTTTTACTCTAAATATCCGTAGTATAGTATGCCCACACTGACATTTGAATTAGTGAAAAAGTGAATAAATGAATAATTAATGCCTGAAAATATGTGTTCCACCTAAGCTAGACCATGATATGCTTAAGGACAGGGACTATACTTTGTTCATTTCTACATTACAACTTATGGCAGGAAACTTGACATTTTTAGTACCAAATAAGCATGTGTTTACTTGGCAAATTTTGGAATGTATGAATGTAGATGCTCACTTTTCTTTTTGTTTGTTTGTTTTTTGTTCGTTTTGGGGTTTTTTTGTGTTATAAAGCAAGAAAAATCTTTTTAGCCTTCACCTACTACGAGCTTGTGTTCTAGTAAACCAGTTCTCATTGAAAAGTCAGTTCATATCTCTACCAGTCATTTTTAAAGACAAAAAAAAAAGATTCTATAATGGGAAACCCCCAATAGATTGGCTTGAGCAGGATGAGGTTTATTCTTTCATATAAGTAGAAGAGTTGGCCCGGGGCCAGTATGAAGTCTCACAGTGCCAACACCCAAAGATTTTCCCCCTACTTGTGTCCCTCTTACACATGACTCACTGCCTCTTTTGCACTCCATGTGGTAGTGGGAAAAAAAGAAAGTATATGGCACCTGATCCCTAGTAGACAGAGCCAGGAAGTTGTATATGTGTGCCCATCTCAAACGTAGGGGTTCTCTTCCTAGGAGTGACAAGAATATGTATGAAGAGACAACATGTTAGCAGTCTCTTCCAAGTACTACTTAAAAAGCAAAACATTGTAAGCAAAAATATAAGTGAATAAACTCTCTAGAATTTCTAATTCGCATTTGCTATATAGCATTAACAATAGAGAAATGCTCGTAAATAATATGGGAAATTTTAAAGCCAGAGAATGATTTTTGAAATTTCAGAGAATTTTTCTGAGCATGATTTAAACTGTTGTTCGACAAATGTTGAAACTCACTTGATTTACCATTATTTGCCAAAATTTTATCATGGCAAGTAATAGAAAATCAAACATCTTATGCCCAAACGGAGTATTGTTTATATGAATTGATTCCACCTTTTAAATAAAATGTCAGAAATAAACACATCCAAATATATAAGATTAATTTTTCCTTCTGTCTTCTATTATTCTCAGTGAAAAATAATTTTATTATCATAAACTCATCTAAGGAGAGCAATGATATTCTTTTGCTAAACACTTGCACAATTCTGCTAATGTGAGGTAATATTTATTACTTTTTTTATCCTAGTATATTTTTCAGAATATATTTCTTGAGAAATTCTCACTGGACTTTTAAACGTCATTGTAGGTCTAAAGATTTGCATATGAATTTAATACTTCTCCTGCCTAAAATTGTGTTAAATATAGGTCTTTAAGAATACTTTGAAGAAAATTTGACTTAATATTACATTTTATGAAGTGCTATGTTCTAATGATAAAGTTATCTAAAATATTGTGCTAGATTTTTGCAAGCATGGTAAAGTATTTCATCATCATATCTGGAGTAAGTGGCCTGCAAGAGGGAGTGAAAGTTGAAAAAGATATGGGTGTTTTTATTAATTTATATGGGCAAGAATAACATAACCCATTTTAATGGATGTTCAAAGCTCAATGGACATTGGTAAGAAAATTAACAGCAATATAATTTTCAAGAAGGTGAAAGGTTATCTGCTTTAATTATTTTCTGTTTTAATTTTTGATTCAGATATTAATTTTGCAAAAAAATTCTGCATTATTTTACCTGTAAGATGATGAGACAGGTGATGTGAAAGTGAGTTGACAACATGAAAGGGCATCTGGACATTCTTATACTGTTGAGCATCAGTGTCTGTGAGCTAAAGCTCCTCTCCTTCCTCATCCTCCATGCCTGCATGGACTGCCATAGCATAGGCTGGAGGGTCAGGGTGAGGATGAGGTCAAGAGATACTTAAACCTATGACTTTAAAAGAAAAGGAAGTGTTTGATTATTTTAACCTAAATTTTTAGATTAAAAATATTAAAATTGTTAAAAAGCTACTGTGCCTGGGTATGTTAGGAAGAATATAGACTGGGTGTATTAGGGTATAAAGTTAGACAAATACAGATGCAAATCCTACATCTCCTTGGTAACTTTCGTGAATGTTTTAATCTTCTGAAAGTGTTTTCTTATCTGTAAGATGTACTTAAAGACGCTTTGTATGTTCCTAGAATTAAATAAGATTATGAACACCAAGGATGTGTCACAGTGATTGACACGCGGTAGGCGGTCAATGAACAACTTGGCAGCTAACCAGATTCTTTTCCTACCAGTAATGGGTTAAACTTCCATTACATAGGAATAAACTGTGAGGAATGCTCATTTTTCAACCATGCTGGATGGCTAAAGTAGTGTTGGTGTGGTTATTGATAATTCTTTTTATAATATAATGGGAATAATGTGTTAGTGGTCTCCAAAGGGCTTGCCCCACAAAAAGTACGTAAACATATCATAACAGGACACAGGAAATTCAAGGACTTCCATATATATTTATTATCTTTTTTTCTAGTTTTTCTGATTCCTGATTTCCTTATAATGAACTAACATATTAGTATATGTTTTCATGTTCAAGTAAATAAATATATAATATAGGTATATGCACTAAACTTCTTTTGTTATGGGAAGACTCATGAACAAAGTGTTTGAAAGCAACTGATAGAGTCAACAAATACTTAAAGTGGATGTCACAATGTTTTTACTGAGTATCTGCTATTTGAACAGGAGTAGGCATTAAATCTTTGAAGATGAATCAGATATGGATTTTTACATTAAAAATATTAAAGTCTAAAATAGATAATAGCATACATTAATAAATAACTATATTATTAGACAAAAAGATTTTCTATTAAGAAAGCAAAGTTAAAAGAAGTGATTTCTAGCTTGTAGGAGGTAATATTTGAACTGAGACTGAATGTGGGAACACTTCACAGAGGCCTGATGATAGAAAACTATTGTTTTTGTCTAGTGGAGAATGTCTTGGCTATTTGAATGAGATGTTCAAACTTCATTCTATACCAAGAAAGATTCTAAAGCCTCCTGAGCTGAAGAATTGAGTTATGCTTTAATGCCATAAATTTATTATTTTATGTATTTATTTATGAAACACTTGTTTGTCAAATACAATAGCCAGGCCCAGTGCAAGGTATATAAAATAAGAATATGAATTACATACTGTTGTTTTCAAAACATACATAGTTGAGGGAGATAGCCATGTAAGTGTACTCACTGCATTTTATGAATGTATATCAAAGGTATGTATAAAAGAATAAGCAGTGACGAAAGCATAGTGAAGAGGACAGCCTTTTATGTCCAGGTATGTTGGAAAGGCTTCACTGAGTCAAGACAGAAGTAAGCATACATTATAATCCAATATAGGAAAGCTGGCTAGGCTATGACGTTTTTCATGTGGCTGGAGTCTGGAGAAATAATACTGAAGAAAAGACTGCACAGTTCAATTGGGTCCAATTCCAGAGCACCGCATATGCCGAAATAAGGCACTTCTCTCTTGATCTGAGATCATGGAGATTAGAGGCTTAAAAGGGGGAAGTAACTCAACCACTTTTGTCTCGTAGAAAGATGATTTAGGCAGCAGGTTGAGAGCAGAATAAAGGAGGCCAAGACTGGAGGTGAAAGATAATAGTTATGAGAAAGCTCGTTCAGGGAGATGAAGAAATTTAGACCTATGTAGATAAAGTGGGGCTAAAAACAAAAAATGCAAATTCAAACCATATTTAGGAAGAAGATATGGATAAGAGTCTTAGATAAATATGAATACCAAGGTTAAGGGAGAAGGACCTGTCCAGGATGATATGAGATTATTTGATTTCGTGACATGGAGAATGATTGTATTAGTCTACTAAAGCCGCCGTGGTAAAATACCACAAACCGGTTCACAGAGGCATGAAGATAGAAAACTATTGTTAGACAGCAGTAAGTTATTTCCTCAGAGTTCTGAGCCTGGAAGTAGAGCTCAAGGTACCAGCAAGGTTGATCTTTCCTGAGGCTCTCTCCAAAGCTTGCAGACAGCTGGCTTCTCACCGTGTCCTCACATGGCCTTTTCTCTGGGCATGGACATCAACTCGTGTCTCTTCTTCTTCTTCAAATTAAAAGACACCACCTGTTCTTATAAAGTCCTATGGATTAGGCCCCTACTCCTGTGACCTCTTTTAACCTTAATAATCTCCTTAAAGGCTCTGTCCCCAATACATACCACTGGGGGTTAGGGCTTCAAACTAAGAATTTGAGGAGAACACAATTTAGTCCATAACAATGATGCAATTTATAAAAAACAAGGTGAAAATTTCATGATGTGATCGAGTTAATGAATTATGTTTGACAGAGTAATCAAGACATGTCAGTGTAATATTTGAATGGAAGGGAAAAAAAGGACTACAATGATGGAAAGTGATGTTATTGCTCATATTTTAATAATGAGTAAATTGAGACTCATAGCTTTTAAGATAACAAGTAATCACATAGAAATATGGAAGATAGTTATGTCGTGGTAATTATACGTACAGATTTGATTAATGAATATTGAAATTATAACAAATGTACATTTATGTTACAAATAGTATAATATTATTGCATGTTCTTTGACATGTGGACAGATACTGTTATTCTTAATGAAAATAATTATACAACTATAAGATGTTGTCCAAAATTTACCTCATTATCATCTATTTTTCTAACTACATGTTACCTTTAAGGCTGTGAGCCTTAGTATTTAATAAATATGTAACTATAACATATTGCATTTGAAAATGTGCATGTATGTAGATGTGTGTGTGTGTGTGTGTGTGTGTGTGTAGATGGTATTGCCCTGGAATGCATGTTTGGTAGAAAGGAAAGGGGAATAATAATATTTACTAATATCTGAAGGCCAAATAAAGTGCATTAATCTGAACGCAATGTGTAGGTTAAGATGTAAGTGAGACAAGCGAGAGATATGGACATTTGTCTGGAGGCTTTTGTAGAAATTCAGTAATGAAAGCTGATTAAGGGGACTGGCATGGTATATGGAGAGAAAGAGAGACTAGGGCAGATTTTTCAATCAGTAAATATTTATTAAGCATCTTCTGGCGACTAGCAATGTGTTGGATCTTGGTGACTCAGTAGTGAACAAGAAGGTGGCCCTATCCTCTTAGAGCTGACATCTTAGCAAGAAATGATATAATTAAACAAATAATCAATGGTAAAAATATAACTACTACAACCAATAGTTAGTAGCAAAAAATGGGAGCCCTTAACATAGTGTTGAGATACAGAAATTTTTTTTTCCAAAGGAAATTTAAATCGAGAGCCAAGATAAATATACTTAACTTGACAAAGAATTTGCAGGAATAGGGGGAGTGGCTTTTTTAGGAGGAGAGATACTAACACAAGGATCCAGAAATTGTGTGGCATTGAGGAACCAAAAATCTTGTCAATATAACCAAAACATAGACTGCAAAAGGAAGAAGAGTTTGAAAAGTTGAGGAAGAAGGAATGCCCAGAGATGAAGAAAACCAAGAGTGTGTCTTTGTAGGAGAATCTAATATAAAGGGAAATGTTATGGACTGTGGGCAGTGCTTCTGAGGAAGAATAATATTACTGAATGTTCTTTGACATGTAGACAGATACTCTTGTTCTTAATGGGAATAAATACACAATGATATTAGAGATAGAAGCCACACTGCAGTGGACTGTTGAGTGAGTGAAAATTAGCGAAGTAAAGATGTTAATTGGGGACCTATTGTAGAAGTCTACCTAATCCATTTGTTATTGACTTACTGAGAATATAGAGGTGGCTTTTGGAATTTAAGCATTGGTGATCCAGTGTAAACAATGGAAACCAGAAGACAAGAGATTATATCTTCAAGACATGAAGAGAAAATTACTAATAGCTTAGAATTCTATTTCAAAGGAACAAAATATATCCTTCAGGAATAAAGGTGAAATAAAGATCTTTTTAATCAAACAAGAACTGAAGGCCTTCATCAGCAGCAGATTCATGTTATAATAAATACCAAAGAATTCCCATCAGGAAAAATGAAAATGATTACAGACGAAAATTTATAAAAGTTTTTTGAAGCTCAGGAGAAGACTGTCTTTTTACAGAGATGATTTACTTTTGCTCCTGTCAGGCAGTAAGAGAAAGTAGTAATCCAGGATCGCTTTAACCCAAGCTCAAGGATCAAGATGATTTAAAGTTGGGCATCAGTCTCCAAGAGAGCTATTTGTAGTTCACTCTGATTCCTAAGACAAGAGCTACGCAGTCCTGGAACTTTGAACCAAATTTTCAGAAACTGCAGATATTCCTAGGAGAAAAGTGACCCTAAATGCCATTACCTGTCTGGGTTTCAGCTTCTCCCCAATCTTGACCTTTAGCCCCTTGTTTAGCTTTCTAATACATCCAAATAATACTTATCTACTTTTTCTCCTCTTCACTCAGCAGGAGTTTTAGAAGGAATTATTCCATCCACTATTCCCAGAAATAAGTGTCTGATGCTTATGCTATGTAAATAACCAAATAAACTTCACAGATATAAATGGTTATAACATAGTCATATGAAAGAAGTGGGGCTGGGAGTTCCATCATGGCTCAGTGGTTAACGAATCCAACTAGGAACCATGAGGTTGTGGGTTCAATCCCTGGCCTTGCTCAGTGGGTTAACGATCTGGCTTTGCCATGAGCTGTGGTGTAGCTCGCAGACGCGGCTTGGATCCCACGTTGCTGTGGCTCTCGCATAGGCCAGTGGCTACAGCTCCAATTAGACCCCTAGCCTGGGAACGTCCATATGCCACGGGGAACAGCCCTAGAAAAGGCAAAAAGACAAAAAGTGGGGCCTTGGAACTACAGTTGTCCTTGGATGTTGTTTTTTTGTAAGAACCACACCAAAACATAGACTAAATGGATAGCCGTTTCTTTTAAGATTTTCTGTCTTGCCTAATGATCAGAATTTCTTTATTGGATTCTAAACTTCTATATAAGGTATTGCTAAGATAAAAAGAACGCATATTCAAGAGAGAATACACATGCGCAACCATGGAATTTCAAAATTTCTATCAATTCCATGTGATAAACTACCAACATAAACGGAAAAATACGTAAATATATTGTTTTTTCTGATTAAAATAAATATTTAAACAACAAAAATATAAAAAGTAAAAATATTTCCTGTAATTTTAACACTCATATGCAATCAAAATGCACATTTTGATACATCTTATTTCAGCTATTATTCTATGCTTGCATTATATTCTATGTTCACATTTTACATTACAGTACTTAAACATGCTTAAAGTTTCAAAGAAAGATATAACAACACTGTAAAGACTCTTTCATACTTTTTTTTTTCCTTAATGTCTCAGCAATTTTTTATCTTGGTTAATTTGGATCTAATTAATCTCATTACAGTTTCTCAGTATTCCTTATTTGAACAATCATTTATTGGTAATCTTCAACAAGTGTATATTTTACTGTTTTATAAACATTGATTTGATATTGGGGGTGGCCTCTGCCCTGGTATGGTGAGTGGACTTTGGGGGAGTTCACCATGGATGTGAACTCAAAGATCCAGTGATGCTGCTTTTATTCTGAAATCTGAAGATTCTCTGACCCCTATGAAGCCTGGAGTGGAAAGTTGGGGCTCACTATCCTGTGGCCTCTTGCTGAGTTCCAAAAGTCCTTTGATTTACTCCCCCTTGGCAGGCACTGAGGATTTGAAACTTAGGACTGTCCAAGAAATTTCAAAGCTGCAGTTGCCAGTAGTAAAGAAGCAAAGAGGGCAGTAAGAATAGTGTGTGATAGATGTTCACAGTTCCACTTAGTCTTTTTTTTTTTTTTTTTAATTTTGGGTATTTTGACATAGTCCAAAGTTAGCTGGGATGTTGCAAACCCCACTCTCCCTTTTTACTCACTGCTATTGTTGAAGAACACTATGGTAAAATATAAGCTTCACTTAATACATACTGCCCACCAAATGTAGTAAAAAATAAACGGTGGCCAGCCCTTGCAGGAGGCAGACTCAGTGTGTCCTTGCCTTACGTCCTGCTGTGCCTTTGTGTAACTTGAGAATTTCCTAAATGTTGTTGGAAAAAGCTAACTTCTTTATAAGGGTGAACTCCTTTCCTTTCTAAGGTTAAATAACAGGCTAATCAACATCAAATAACCATTTCTTTTGTCTCCTCATTCTACTTTACAACTTTCAGAAAAAAAAATAATAATAATGGGAGTTCCTGTTGTGGCTCAGTGGAAACAAATCTGACCAGTATCCATGAGGACACAGGTTGGATCCCTGGCCTTGCTCAGTAGGTTAAGGATCCCACATTGCCATCAGCTATGGTATAGGTTGAAGATATGGCTCAGATCTGGTGTTGCTGCGGCTGTTGCGTAGGCCAGTGACTACAGCTCTGATTCGACCCCTAGCCTGGGAACCTCCATATGCTGCGGGTGCGGCCCTAAACAGACAAAAAATAATTAATATTTATTGATCATTGCTGGCTTCTGCATTTTAGCAATGCTAAGTTCTTTTTTTTTAATTTGATTTTTGTCTTTCATCAGGTCAGTGGGATTTATAGGGAATTTACAAAATCAAATTATTATTAAAATGGGATGTTGGTTCTTTAAGATTTAATGGAGAGGAAGAAGATAAAAATACCTAATGTCCTCCTAGTTAGGAATGGATGGCTTGTTGGAATGTTGCCGATGGGGCGATTGGTTTTTTTGGTCATGCCAAAGGAATGCCAAATGGCTGTATTGGTATAAAGAGTGGGATACTAGGCAGATAAGTAAATGTGCATAAAGTAGAAGTATACTGGAGTTCTCTTGTGGTGCAGTGGGATAAAGATCCGTCATCACTGTAGTGGCTTGGGTTGCTGCTATGGTGTAGGTTTGATATCTTACCAAGAAATTCTACATGCTGTGGATGGAATTTATAAATAAATAAAATAAAAGTGTGACTCTTTAAAAAAAAATTAAGGTATATCTATCTATATCTATCTATCATCTATCAGTCTATGAAGAGACTTGCTTTCCTGACTTTAGTTTTGTGAAGAGCATATTCAGTAGTTAAATTACCCTGTGGGTAGAATTGCGATTATTTCTATTTATTCTGTGGATAGAATTGTGATTTTTGCTTTTTTAGATATGGGTTTTAGATAGACTTTTGTTTCTTTAGATACAAACAATTTATTGATCGATTCAAGAGAAGCTCTTCTTTATCTGTCAGCAGGATGAAGCTAATAACGGTATAATTAATTTTTTAAGAGCTGTGTTTCTAAGTTGGTTACCTTATAAATTCCTCACCTAGGCTTGGATAGAGTCTGAGTTGTTGCTGGCTGGAAGCCACTCCTGAAGGAGACAAGAAGGGAGTTGTATTGGTGGCCAAATGAATTTGTCCTGCATGTCCTCTCTCATTGATGTCATCTTATAAGTTTCTCCACATTGTATTCTGATTCCTCCATGTGATCTTATGAAACTTCATGAATCTTTGATTATGTGAATATTTGTTTATATTATTTTTTTTTTCCTATGCCCAAAGAGATCTTGGATGTATTTATTATATTAAAAAAAAAACTGTCTGGGGTCATTAAATTAAAAGTTATACCTAGTGACAGGGTCAGTAATTTTTCTAATGTTAGTGGAATCTGATCCCTGCCTAAATCTCCTTTTCTGGGCTGTTGCACCCATACCGTAGCTGGGACAGTGTTGGCCACAAATATAATCACAGCTCTCACCCTACCCCTACTTTCTAGCTCCACCCCTACTTCTGCACCCTGAGGAGTTGTTACTCAGTCCTCACACTTAGTGCTTAATGTATGACAGGCCAGTAAGTTGAGAGATGGGGCAAGGAATAGTACATTTATTGGAAAAGCCAGCAGCTATTAAAATGGTGGATTAGTGTCACAAAGAACAATTTTGCCTGGGTTTGGATGCTAGTTTGTTTTATAGAACAAAGAGGAGGAGGTGAGAAGGTAAAGGAAAAAAAGGTGATAAGTCATTGTTGCAAATATTTTCTGATTCTGGTCAGACCCTGGAGGGAATATGTTAATTTCTTCTCTCCTGCAGCCCTTTACAGACAGGCTGTTTCCTATGAGCTAAAAAAAGGTAGTTTAGCTTTCAGCTCAGGCAGGGGAGGCCAGGTTCCCATAAATGGGCCATTATGTATACTTTAAGCTATAGGCAACCTCCCTTTAGTGATCAGCTTGTAGCAAAACTGTAGAATGAAAAGTTTAAAGTAAAAGAAACAGATCCAGTATGGAGTCATATTTTTTCTTCACTCTTGCAAAATGCTCTTGGCTGTGACACTCCTCACCCCATTTTAGGGATGGCATTTAGACTATGTGTGATTGATATGGGAGTCGAGAAGTCTAGATTCATTGCCTCAAAAGGAGACAACACCATAGCGAGACTGATATTCCACACTCTCTGCAATGTGCATGGATCAGCCCAAGGCTAGACTTTACCTGAGATCACATTCTTGCTTTTTTCTTGCAGTTTTATTGATATTTAATTGGCATACAGCACTGTATAAGTTTAAGCTTTACAGCATAATGAGTTGACTTCACATATCATGAAATGATCTTAATAAGTTTAGTGAACATCCATCATCTCATATAGATACGAAATTTAAAAAGTAGGGGAAAAAAGTTTTCCTGGGGATGAGAACTCAGGGTTTACTCTCTTGAAAACTTTCACATATAACATATAGCAGTGTTAATTATATTTATCATGTACATTATATTTTTAGTATGTTTTTGTCTTATAGCTGGAAGTTAGTACCTTTTTGACTTCCTTCATCCAATTCCCTCTCCCCCCCACCCACTCTGGTAACGAGTCTGATTTCCTTTTCTATGAATTTGTTTGCTTGTTAGTTTTTGAAGTATAATTGGTCTACAACACTATGTTAGCTCCTGTTACATAACACAGCAATTCAGTATTTCTATACATTTCAAAATGATCATCACAATAAGCCTAGTTACCATCTGTCACCATTCAAAGATATTACATAATTATTGATTATATTCCCTATACTGTACATTTCACACTCTTGACTCATTTGTCTCGTACCTGAAAATTTGTGCCACTTAATCTCCCTCACCTGTTTCTTTCCTCCCACACTTGTCTTCCCTTTGGCAACCACTGTTTGCGCTCTGTATCTGCAACTCTGTTTCTATTTTGTGATGTTTATTCATTTGTTTTGTTTTATATTCCACATATAAGTGAGATAATGTAGAATTTATCTTTCTCTGTCAGACGTATTTCACTTAGCATAATCCCTTCTAGGTCTATCTATGTTTTTGCAAATGGCAAGATTTCATTCCTTTTTAGGGCTGAGTAATATTACACTGTATACACACACACACACACACACACACACGCAGAAACACACACACACATATCTTTATTCATTTATCTATTGAGGGGCTCTTAAATCGTTTGCATATCTTGGCTATTGTGAATAATGCTTCAGTGAACATAGGGATACATGTATCTTTTCAAATTGGTGCTTTTGTTCTCTTCAGATAAATACCAGGAGTTAATGTGCTTTTTCATATAGTAAGCCTATTTTTAATCTTTTGCAGAATCTCCATATGGTTTTTCCATAGTGACTGTACCACTACATTCCCATAATATATGAGTTCCCCTGTATTATACATCCTCACCAACACTTATTTGTTGTCTTTTGGATGATATTTACTCTGATTGGTGTGATATTTTAGATATTAACCCTTTATCAGATATATTCTTTGCAAATACCTTCTACTATTCAGTAGAAGCCTTTTTATTTTATTAACAATTTCCTTTTCTATGCAGAAGCTTTTTAGTTTGATATAGTCTCATTCGTTTACTTTTGCTTTTGTTTTCCTTGCCTGAGTAGACATAGCCAAATATTACTAAGACCAGTTCTGAGACCACATTCATAATCAGCCTTTTCTTCTTCCTTATACTGCATTACTCTCACCCTTAAACCTATTCTTGAAGACATCTTCCTCTTCCATCTGACACCCTGGATTGGGCTGTTTTGAGGGAAACTGACCTAAAATGGTATGAAAGGTGGCCTGTGGAAGCAGACTCCAAGGATGAGCCTGGATTTAGAAACTTTGAGTCCAGCTTGCAACAAATACCTCATTGCTGGTGGTAGGTAGGTGGAGTTTGCATAGCTCTGGCATGCACCATAGTGCAGTTGCTAAATCTGACACTGAGGTTAACTGGGATGGGATATATGAAGATGGAGATGAACTGGCTTGTGCAATATCACTAGCATTTCAGAGGTACAAGAGAAATATACATTATAAAGACTGTGGAATTGAGAAGCCATTTCTGAATACCACTGGTGCTTTGAAAAGATGCAATAACAAGCCCAGGGCAATCAATCACCAATTTAAAGCCAAGTATGAGAGTCAGAGGACCTCTTTGGCAGCTTTTAAAAGGACCTTCAGTTCCTACAGCTTGAGGGCAGATAGAACTAAAGACCAGGCATAGGACTTAATTATAAAAAAATCACAAAACTTAAGAGCAAAGCTTAATCTCAGCCTAGAAAAGTTTTATATGCTAAGGCTAGACACATGAAAGATAAAGAAGGTGACACTGAAATGTGGGATAGGGTTATCTGGTATATTATGTACATTTAAACCTTGGTCTCCTGGATTCCCCTGAAATGTCTAGGCTTGCATAAGTGGTCCAGTCCCCTTTATTGAAAAATAGTGCCTCTTTTACCTCTTGATTGAAGTCTATGCAGAAAATGAGGAGAGAGCCTTACAAAATAATGCTAACACCTCATACCCGGAATCTGCCTCCTTCTCCTCTCTTGACCACATAACCAACAACTAAGATTATATCTCAGCGCAACCCAACTGTTAAAGTGCTAAATCTGCTAAGGGAGGGGATGCATTATATGTCAATGTAGTTATAGGAATGACTAACAAGTACAATGTAACTAGCAATATGCTCCTAAAAGTGGGTTCGGAAGGTATTGATCAGGATGGTGGAGTGGAATTAAAGCTGAATAAGGGAGAGTGATTCAGTATGTGAGTGTGCCATATCCTTTCTATGATACAGAATTTAACATCCTGAAAATTGTTCTAATGAGCTGCTTGCAAGCATCTTGGGAGCTTGAAAATCAGTGCCTTACATTTATTAATGTTGTAGAGATGCCAGGCTGCTATTACACACTGGTGGAAGTGATCAAAGGCTCAGAAAAGTGGGCAATCTAGAAAGGCCTGACTATATAAACCCCAAAAAATCCATCTGCTGATTAGGTTGCCTGCAAGAACCTAGAGTATAGTCCATTTGTATAAAGGGAATAGCAGCATTATTTAGAAGCTCATAGTGGCTGTACTTTGTAGGCTGAGACTGGTTGTAGGAGAAATATTGTAATAATTGAGCTAGCTAGCTAGATAACTATTGGATAAGCTGCGATTTTAAACAGGCCTAGAGCAAGAAAGGACTCTGCAGGTGGTCTAGCTGTGGTTCACGTAAACTATTACTAGTCATGTGGCCAGGAAGACATCATACATACCTCATAAATACCTCCAACAAATTTCATAAATACCAAGAGGTATTTATGATTGTAAATCATGCTATATGGAGACTCTCTCAAGCCCCAAAAGAAGAGTTGTAACTTTAGATTCCTGAGCTTCTGTGGCAAGGGTATGCCACATGCAACAAAGAACTATATTCTACAAATAGATACTAGTATGCTAGTGGGCCCTCCTAGATGATGCATCTAACAATGGGGTATCAAGTGACCATACAGACAGAATTTCTTATCATGAGTTGGGCGGTTTCAGATTAATAATATATAAGATACTGAGTGAGCTCAGTATCAACCAGTTATAAGATGAAAGTGACGTATCTAGGCTGTGTGAGCTCAGCAGGTCCACAGGGCTCCTGATAACTGCACAAGTAAGGTGAGTATAATTCCCTGTTACCTATTGCTGTTGTACCAGCAACCTTGCCTAAGCTCATACCAATGGCTTTATTATGGACACTGTGATGAAAGTCTCACTATACCCTTCAGTGGAGGTTCTCAATACCCCATTTTCCGGGGGTGCTGTGAAAAAGATACACTTCAGTTCATGTCTTTCAGGGATTGCCTCAGCTGCAGAGATCTGCCTCACCCATGGTCCTCTCTCTTACCAGTCAATGCAGTCTGATCACTTTGCCCTAACTCAGGTCAATTCTGAAGGGCCAATTTAGGTATCTACCAGAGATATTTATCCAGAGGTCTCTACAGAGTTGGTAAAGGTTGCATTAGAATTTCACTTCTTCCCAGTCCTGCTTTCTTCTCTCTTTTGCAGATGTTGAGCCCAAGGGGATTCTTTAATAAATATCTTGCATTCTAAATACTACAACTGAGTCTGCTTCTATGGGAAGACATCCTGTGACAGACCTCATAGGGATTTCTTGTGAGCAGATGACAGAGAGTGATAAAAATCTGAGCTGGGTTCACAGATAAGTTGATATGTTGGTGCAACCCTAAAATGAAGAGTTGATTGATTATACTTCCACTCAAGTGTGGCTTTAAAAGACAATGATGAAGGAAGGGGAACCTACTGGTTGGAAGGGCTTTGGGCAGAGCTCCCAGTTACTGTGTAAAGAGAGAAGTGGTTTGAAGTAATAATATTCATGAATTCACAGACACTAATAAATAATTTAGATGGTTAATCAAGGGATCTGGAAGGAGCAATAGTGTGCTATCAAGGTTAAAGATGTCTGGGAAGAGATATGTAGATGGAATAGAAAGGAAACAAGCTCTTTTTAATATATACAAGGTGAAACCTTTATAGAAAAACCACTAAATAACCAAATGGACAGGATGACTTGGCTAATTGTTATCAGTCAGCCTTTCCCTAACCAAGGCAATGATGGAATAATGGGCATGAGAATAAAAGGGCCATGGTGGATGAGATGGAATCTATGGATATGCCCAAAAATATGTTCCCTGGATCACCAAGACCCATCTACCCAATTGCTGCTCCCAAATGCCTGCCCTATCAGCAAGAGGGATCAGTGTTGAATGTCTTAGATGATACCATCCTCAAAGGAGGCCAGTCAGCTACTCGGTGCCATTTTAGTGGGATTCTTTATATCTATATAAAGAATATATTCTATATGTTTAAAGACAGACTTTATCCTAACCAGGACTGACACATATGGGTTCACCTTTCTTGCCCACAGGACTTTGACCAATATCACCCTCCAATTGCTCATGGAGTGTTTGGTTTATTGGCATGAGGTCATATATAACAACATCTCACACTAAGATATATATATATATTTTTTTTTTTCAAATAAGGTAGAGAAGTGGGCACATGAACATGGGGACCATTGGATCATCACTTACTATACCATCCAAAAACTGTTGTCCTAGGAAACTGATACACATAGCTTTGGGAACTAAGGGGTGAAAGTTAGAGTTGCCCTAATTGCTGCCATTCCCATTGACCCATTTGGGGAATTTGTGTCTTAGCCCTGAAACCTTAAGATCTGTGTGTCTACAGGAGCTGGCTTTCCAGATGGGGTCCTTTCCACCTGTGTAAGATTTCTAGTAAATATAAAGGTATAACTGCCACCTGGTTGTTTGGGCACTTAATGCCAGAAGACTAGCAAACACAAACCAGAAGTAATAAACTCTTGTGTTCTTTGGGAGTCTGGACAGCTGGGAGCCGGGAATAACGTTTGGCATTCAGTTGATCCACTGGGGTTGGGAGGAGAGGTGTCTATGTCCTCTTGTCTTCATTTGTAACTGTGAATGGGCAAGTAGAGCAACCATGACCTTCCTATGATGACACTGTAACAGGGGTTAAACCCTCAGGGATGAGGCCTATGTTATTCCACCAGGTAAGCTACCTGCTAGAGTAACACAGAGCCAGACCAGTGGAAGTGCTAGAAAGAAGAATACAGAAAGGGAGATGAGTACCAGTTTTTGGTAAGACTAACTACAGCAGCTAGTAAGTTTCCTCAAGACTGTGACCCCAGAATCCTGAAGAATCTGTGCTTTGGTGAAAATAAATTTGTCATAAGAAACAAGTGCATTCAAGAGGATGCTGGCAGATGCTCAACCCAGATTCCTTTTATCCGGCCCTTTATTGTCCCCCATCTGGTGGGAGTGTTGGCTATTCATAGCTCACAGCTACCCCCTTCTCTGGAGATTTGCCCTCAGTTGAGGTCTCTGCCTCACTCAGGTTACATACTTCCCACTATCCAGGAGCGGCCCCTGCTAATAACCCCCAAATAGAAGTACAATGAGCTGGATCTCTTGTCTCAAAGAGGGGTATCTTTGTGGTGCAATTTATGCTTCAAATTCCCGACCTACCAATGTTGAGCACCAGGCCAAGGCTAAACTTTTCCTGAAACCATATCCTTGCTCAGTTCTTTCTTCTCTTGTTTTTCTACCTCTTTTGCAAGCTTTGCCTAAAGATCATGCCCTTAGTACATCTTGTGCATCCAATTTGCTTTCTTAGTTTGTGTTTCTAGGGAACTGGACCTAAGACAATTAGTAATAAAATAAATTCAAGCTAGCATATTGATAATCTTCATTGGATAGAAGTTTGTTTGATAGATAGTTTTCTGAGACCAGAACTCTGCTATCACTGTGTGGGTATACAGTGATATGAGGCACATAGCCTCTGCTTTCACTGGATTCACTATATAGTTTGGAAGTAAAAATATAACTGTGCACACAACTTAAATTTGCCACACAATGCTAGATAGTATCAACTTGACAAGAAGTAAAATTGAAGTTCAGAGAAAAAAGAGTGTCTTCCTCAGAGGCTAAATACTTGAAAGTAATTATTAAGATACTTGCTATGTGAAAGAATTTTCACTTATCATAATTTGAAAATTTGTGTAAAGTTGACAATAAATATTGAAGTGATAAAGTTGGTGAAATGTTGTTAATTTACTGCATTGAGTTGAAATAATACATATAAGTTTCCAAAACATTACCATCTGTATCGATGCTCTCATGCTATAAAGTGTTTATGCAGAACTGAGCCAAAGCTCAAAGCCTAGTCCCTAGGTGCTGCTGTACACAGAGAGGACAGAGCACATTGCTTCTCTTCCTCAGGAACTGTCAGATGACAACCATAGGGGGCAATGCAAGCTCAGTAGTAGCACTCTTAGCTCTCTGTCTGCATCAGCTGAAACTGTCTTTTCAAGGCTTTGCTGTTTTATTTTCTTGTTTAAAACTGACTGAATCTTTACAATTCATTGTTTTACAATATCTTAAACTGCATAATTACATTAAGTTTTGGGGCATGCCTTATGTGGAAATATAAAAGAGTTTAATGTAAAGAAAAATATTTTATAAAGATACGAAGAGTAAATGAGGAGGGAGAGGGTTTGAGTTTACAGTTTATTCAAAAGTAGAACAGAAGTTTGTAGCTAGTACACAAGGAATCTAACGTTCACTAATTTTTTTGTCTATCAAATTCCTGTTTTCTGAAAAGACAAATCTGTGGAAAAGCAAACTGATTCTTATTTAATTTTGTTATATTTTTAATGAGTTTGGTGTCTGAATATTGTGACTGAAGAGATAATAGTTGAACAAATAAAATTGTCCTCACACATTGTTTTAAGGGGCATATGCATTTCACATATTTATGTGCCCTTATTTTAAAGTTCCAGAGTTAGTGTACCAACATATGAATATGGATGCATATTGATGCATATGATTTTCCTGCCCATCATTATAAAAATACCTTTCCTAGTTGAACTGTTAATGAAATGATGAGAAAATCTGAGGTGAACATTAGCAGTCTATTTTCATTTTGTTTCATCAAAAAGAATCTATTTTACAATTACTATTTACTTGAAATAACCTGCAGCAAAAAATGATTTAATGTTCAATATGTGCATTAAAATGCACTTGCTTTTTTTAATATGTAAAAGCTGATAGAAATTTCATTTAAGCACAATTCCTGTATCACAGATTTTAAGCAAAATGAAAGGAAGTTAGGGTACCATTTAAACATGGCTATAAAAATAATTTCTTTCAGTGGCTGGAGGGAAGGAAGGATTGGTCAAAGTAATTTTTATCTTGGATAGGATTCCCCAGTAGTCTGCTTTCTTATTTGGCTTAATGCATGCCGCAATAATCATGCTATTTCTTCCTAGCATTTTTCTAGCTCACAGTAATAAGAATAATTGCATGGTGTTTATATTCTAAAGTGCCTTTTCTCACTAAGCTCAGAAGTCCTTTCTGAGTATTAATTCTCACAAGATTTTTTGTGTGGCACACAGGGAGGTGTATGATTATCTTGTTATTCCCCTTTTAACAAGTATAGTAAGGCACATATACAGTATATGATACACAAGACAGAGTCAGGTACCATAAACAGATCAGGACCTGACTTTCAGTTCAATAGTTAGGCCATGCTTTCTAGGAATTATTAATGCACTTGATGGTTGAGTCCTGGCTATTAGCAGCTATCTTAAATTTTTGTTTTTACTCCTAGAACATTAACATTGATAAGGAAAAATTTAGTAACTTGGAGTAAGTTAATTCTGTTGCATCCTGGGTAATATAGGGATTGTATACAAGCAAGTTGTAAATAACTGCAATAATAGGAATGTTATTGGCAATAATTTGAACTGTAAATGTTTAATGGCATATATGTAAAATTCATAGCAATTAAGACAAACAAAAGAACACCTTTAAATAACAGCCAGCTTAGAGGCAGCTATAAAGAAAAAAAAAAGAACTAGTTATGTAATTTGAATATAGAATCATAGCTGTTTAAATTTATGAGGTAGGCCCTTACCATGTAAGAGGTTTCAGAGACTCAAAGTGAATTCCAGCTGGGAGACTTATCTTTTCTAAAGGGCATCCTTTGTTTGTGTCTGTAACTGGATAAATTTGAAATCATGAAATCCCATTTCTGCCAATTATTACTACAGAGAAATTCCTTCACAAACACACAAAAAACTTATTAGTTGGGGCTCAGAGATGTTCAGATAGGCTTGAAATATGACATGAACTCAGTATGTTATTTAGCAAATTGAGAATAATAGCTTTTGAGAATTCTTACCTAAATTATTTTCATCTTTTTTAAGTGTAGTAATAACATAGCAACTACATCTATGTTAAGGTTTCTTATCTTTTAGAGATATCTAAAAAGATATCCATTCTTCTATTTACATATGAAATAATTTGAAATTTGTGATTTGCTTAAACATAAATCTAGAGGGTAGGAGGGTATATGAATCAAGATTGGCCATGATTTAATTACATTGAAGCTGTATTAAAGGTGTATAGTCAAGTATATTCTTTACTTTTGTTTATGTTTAAATTTTTCTGTAATAAAAAGATTTTAAATGTAAAATTCATATCCATATACATTAGATGAGTTATGTTTAATCTGTTAGAAGAAAATACATCTCAACTTTCTAGAATTAGCTATATGGGAATTTCATCTATCAAATAACACGGTCAAGGAGAGTGATGTCAGCATCATAGTGGTGTGAGAAGCTTTCTTTGTTTCTACCTTTCAATTTAAAACTAATAAAAAACATACATAATTCAACAAAAGTTCCTTTGTCCAACACACCAGGACCCCAGAGAGATTCACATATCTGTATAACTGAAGGGGTGGACTTCAGAGGAGGCAGAATATGGGAAGAGTGGAGGGAATGCCTGTGATCCTGGCCCCCCTAGCCACAGTGTCTGACCCTGTAAGCTCTGGAGAAAACCAGTAGAGGCAAGGGAGGTAGCACATAGGACTCCAGCCTCCTGGTCCACAGTGGCACCTGTGGCCACAGAGAACTGGGCAACAACAGTAAGGGAATCTAAGGCCCCCAGTCCCTCCAGCCTTGGCAGTAGCCCTGACTCTGGCCTCTACCATGGTGGTGGTGCTCGCTCACAAACCTGACAACTCCAGAAACAGTGGAGGCACCTTTGACTCTGACTCCCCTCATTATTCCCCTATCTCCACTGTGGTGGCAGTGCCCATGACCCAGGAGAATTTAGTTACAGCAGGAGCATCTGCCACCCAACTGTTCCCAGCGATGAGACCAGTGTCAGCCGTGACCCTGACAGCAGCAAAGTGCCTGGGACCCCAGAGGCACAAGCAATGACAACAAGGGCACCAGTGACACCCCTGACAGAGGTATAGAGGTTAGAAAGTACCAATTCTTAAATGTAGCCAGAGGCAATGCAGATAAGAAAGACCACAAACTTGTGCTATAGTGCCACCTATTGAAAAACAAATGAAAGTCCTTTAATTATCAACCTGTTGAATTGTTCGAATCAAAGTACAGAAAGCTTTACCTAAATAAGAAAGATGTTTGCTACTTCAAATGAGTCAGTTGTTGCCATGAGCTGTGGTGTAGGTCACAGACATGGCTCAGATCTGGGATTGCTGTGACTGTGGAATAGGCCAGCAGCTGCAGCTCAGATTCAGCCTGACCCTGGGAACTTCCATAAGCCACACCTGCAACCATTTAAAAAAAAAAAAAAGAGAGAGAGAGAGAGAGAAGAACAGTGAATCAGGAAGCCTTAAGAAAGAAATCCATGCATGATAATAAACTCAAAATGGCTTAAAGACTTAACTATAAGACAAGACACCATCAAACTCCTGGTAGAGAACGTAGGCAAAACATTCTCTGACATCAACCTTACAAATGTTTTCTCAGGTCAGTCTCCCAAAGCAGCAGAAATAAAAGCAAAAGTAAACCAATGGGACCTCATCAAACTGAAAAGCTTTTGCACAGCAAAGGAAACCAAATAGAAACCAAAAAGACAACTGACAGAAGAGGAGAAAATAGTTTCAAATGATGCAACTGACAAGGGCTTAATCTCTAAAATATACAAACAACTGGTACAACTCAACAGCAAAGAAGCCAACAACCCAGTGGAAAATGGGCAAAAGACCTGAATAGACATTTCTCCAAGAAAGATATACAGATGGCCAACGAGCACATGAAACAATGCTCAACAGCCCTGATTATTAGAGAAATGCAAATCAAAACTACCATGAGATGCTACCTCACACCAGTCAGAATGGCCATCCTTAATAAGTCTACAAACAACAAATGCTGGAGGAGGTGTGGAGAAAAGGGAACCCTCCTGCACTGATGGTGAGAATGTAAGCTGGTACAACCACTATGGAAAACAGCATGGAGGTACCTTAGACAACTATACATAGAACTACCATATGACCCCGCAATCCCACTCTTGGGCATCTATCCGGACAAAACTTTCCTTAAAAAAGACACATGCACCCGCATGTTCATTATAGCTCTATTCACAATAGCCATGACATGGAAACAACCCCAACGTCCATGATAGATGGTTGGATTAGGATGATGTTGTCTATGTACACAATGGAATACTGCTCAGCCATAAAAAAGAATGACATAATGCCATTTGCAGCAACATGGATGGAACTAGAGACTCTCATACAGAGTGAAGTAAGTCAGAAAGAGAAAGACACATACCACATGATAGCACTTATATCTGGAATCTAATATATGGCACAAATGAACCTTTCCATAGAAAAGAAAATAATGGACTTGGACTGTAGACTTGTGGTTGCCAAGGGGGAGGGGGAGGGAGTGGGATGGATTGGGAGCTTGGGGTTAATGGATGTAAACTATTGCCTTTGGAATGGATTAGCAATGAGATCCTGCTGTATAGCACTGGGAACTATGTCTAGTCACTTATGATGGAGGATGATAATGTGAGAAAAAAGAATGTGTACATGTATGTGTAACTGGGTCACCATGCTGCACAGTAGAAAAAAAATGTATTGGGGAAATAATTTAAAAATATATAAATAAAATTTTAAAAAAGAAATCTAGAAATTATTCAAGTAGAAGAGTAGAGAGAATTAAGTTTTTTTTTTTAATGAAGAAGGGATAGAAGATGATACTCCAAGCAAATGGCAAACAAAAGAAAATAACGGTAACTGTACTTATATTAGACAAAACAAACTTAAAGCCAAAAAAAGTAATAAGAGACAAGGATGGACATTGTACCTAAAGGTAATAATTCATCAAAAAGACATAACATCTATTAAGATATATGCACCTAACATAAGAGCACCAAATATATAAAGTAAGTATTAAAAGACCTTATGAGAGAAATTGACAGCAGCACAAGAATAATAGGGACTTTAACACCCCACTTTTGTGTCAATGGATAGTTCAACCAGACAGAAAGTCAATAAGAAAACATCAGTTTTAAATGAAACATTAGACCTAATAGACTTGTAAAGAACACGCCATCCAAATGCAGCAGAACACACATTCTTCTCAGTGAACATAGAACATTCTCAAGGATAGACCATAAGTTGGAACACAAAATAAGTCTAAATAAATTTAAGAAGGTTGAAGTCATATCAAGCATTTTTTTCCAAGTGTAATAATATGAAACTTGAAATCAACTACAAGAAGAAAGCTGGAAAAATATTTAATATGAAAATACTGAACAAATACTGGGTCAGTCAGAACTCAAAGAAGAAATAAAAAATACCTGAACACACATGAAAATAAAAATATGGCATATCAAGATTTATGGGATGCAGCAAAATTAGTACTAAAAGGGAAGCTTGTGGTAGTATAGGCCTAACTAAAGATACAGGAAAAATCACAACTAAATGATCTAACCTTATACTAAAAGAAACTAGGTAAAGAAGAACAAATGAATCCCAAAATCAATGAAAGGAAGGAAATAATAAAAATCAGAGTGGACACAAATCATACAGAGACTAAAAAGACAGTAGAAAATATCAATGAATCTATCAGCTGCCTCTTTGAAAAAGCAAACAAAATTGACAGTTTTTTAACTAGACTCACTAAGAGAAAAAGAAAATTCAGGTAAATAAAATCAGAAAGGGGAAATTACAATGGATACCACAAAATAAAAGATTATAAGAGAAACTGTGAACAGGTGTGTACTAATAAATTGGATAACCTAGAAGAAATGGATAAATTCTTAGAGTCATACAACCTTCCAAGAGAGTCATGAAGAAATAGAAAATCTGATTAGACTGACTACAAGTAATAAGATTGAAACAGTAGTCAAAAATCCCCCCCCCCACCGCAACAAAAGTCCAGGATGATATAACTTCCAAGGTGAATTCTACCAAATAGTCAAAAAAAAAAAAAAAAAAAAAAGAAGCAATACATCTCCTTCTCAAACTCTTCCAAAATTGAAGAAGAAAGAATCCTTTCTTATTCATCTTATGAGGCCAATATTACCCTCATATAAAAACCTGAAGACAACAGCAACAAAAAGAAAATTACAGACCAGCATCTCTGATGAATATAGATGTAAAACTCCTCAGCAAAACATTAGCAAGCTGAATACAAAAATACTTTAAAAGAATCATGCACCATAATCAAGTGAGATTTATTCCATAAAGTCAAAGATGGTTTAACATCTGCAATCAATAAATGTGATATACTACATTGATATAAGGACAGATGAAAATTGTATGATCATCACAATAGATACAGAGAAAGCATTTGACAAGATTCAACACCCATTTATGGTTAAAAAAAAAACCCACTACACAATGGATATATAAGGAATATATACCAATATTATAAAAACCATGTTTGACAAACCCAATAGCTAACATCATACTCAATACTAAAAAACTGAAAGCTATTCCTCTAAGATCAGGTACAAGACAAGGATGGTCACTCTTGTCAGTCTCTTATTCAGTGCAGTATTTGGAAGTTGTAGGTAGAGCTGTTAGGCAAGAGAAATAAATCAATGTTCAAAAATATATTGGGTTTCTGTAAGCCAACAACAAATGAAGAGAAATAGAAATTAATTAACTCATTTACAGTTGCAATAGAAAGAGTAAGATACCTAGGAATAAATTTAACCAAATACATGAAAAATCTCTTTGCTTAAAACTATAAGATGTTACAAGAAATTGAGGATACAAAGAAATGGAAAACTGCTCTATGCTCATGGATTGGAAGAATAAACATATTTAAAATTTCCATATTATCTAAAGCAAGTATAGATTCAGTGCAATCCCTATCAAAATCCCAATGATATTTTTCACAGAAATTGAACAAAAAATTCTTGGAACAACACAAGATCCCAAATAGCCAAAGCAATTCTGAGAAAAAAGACAAACTGGAGGTAGTCACAGTCCCTGATTTCAAATTATACTACAAAGCCATAGTAGTATAGCTATCAAAACAGCATGGTGTTGGCAGAAAAAGAGAAACACAGATCAATGGAACATGACTGAGGGCCCAGAAATAAATCCGCACATATATGAATAATTTATGAGAAAGGAAGAAAGAACATACAGCGGAGAAAGTAAAGTATCTTCAATAAATGGTGTTGGGAAAACTGGATAGTTACATGGAAAATAATGAAATTAGACCACTGTTTTATACCACACAGAAAAATTAACTCAAAACGGAGTATAGAATTGAATTTAAGATGTGAAACCATAAAAGTCCTAGAAGAAATCACAGGCAGTATACTCTTTGATGCTGGTCTTAGCAATATCTTTCAGGATATTTCCTTGTCTCCTCAGGCAAAGGAAACACACACCCAACAAAATAAACAAGTGGGGCTATATCGAATGAAAATCTTCTGGACAGCAAAGGAGATCAACAATAAAATGAAAAAAAAAAAACAAAAAACACCTATGTAATGAGAAAAGATATTTGCAAATAATGTATTCAATAGGAGTAAATGCTCCCCAAAATAAATAGTTCATACAACTCAATAACAAAACAAACACACACACACACACACACACACACACACACACACACACACACACACACACACACACAAAAAGGGAGTTTCTGTGGTGGCACAGTGGTTAACGAATCCGACTAGGAACCATGAGGTTTCTGGTTTGGTCCCTGGCCTTGCTCAGTGGGTTAAGGATCCACTGTTGCGGTGAGCTGTGGTGTAGGTTGTAGCAGCAGCTTGGATCTGGCATTGCTGCAGCTGTGGAGTAGGCCAGCGGCAACAGCTCCAATTAGACCCCTAGCCTGGGAACCTCCATATGCCGCGGGAGCGGCCCTAGAAAAGGCAAAAAGACAAAAAACAAAACAAAACAAAAAAACAACTCAATTTAAAAGTGGGCAGAGGATTCGACTAGACATTTGCCAAAGAAAACATATGGAAGGTCAACAGTCACATAAAAAGATGTTCAAATCACTAATTATTAGGGATATGCAAATCAAACCACAGTGAGATATTTCATGCTCCTTAGAATGGAAATTGTCAAAATACAAGACATAGCAAGTGTTGGAGAGGCTCTGGGGAAAAGGGAACCCTATTCACTGATAGAGTATATATAAACTGGCCTAGCCACATGGAAAACAGTGTGGAAATTCCTCAAAAAATTAAGAATAGAACTACCATATGATAGAGCTATTCTACTTCTGAGTATTTATCTGAAAGATATAAAAGCACTTATTCAAAAAATATATGCACTCATATGTTTACTGCAACATTATTTACAATTGCCAAGATATGGAAACAACCTAAGTGATAGGTGAATGGATGAAGAAGATGTGGTGCTTGTGTACACACACACACACACACACACACACACACACACACACAATGTAATACTACTCAGCTATAAAAGAGATAAAATCTTGTCATTTGCAACAACATGAATTGACCTTGAAGTTACTGTGCTAAGTGATAAGTCAGATAGAGAAAGATGTATACCATATGATTTAACTCATATGTGGAACATAAAACAAGAAATATATGAAAAAGCAGAACAAAACAAAAACAAACACACAGGTACAGAGAGCAGTTTGATAGTTACCAGAGGGAGGAGGAGTAGAGAGAGGGCAAAATGAGAAAGGGGGTTAACTGTATGGTGATGCATGGAAGTCAGACTTTCGCTGGTAAACAAATTGTAGTGTATAAACAAGTTGAATTATAATATTGTACATCTATATGATGTTATAACCTGGTGTTACCTTATGAAGAAAATAATATATAAATAAAAGTGGATGTATGAAAAAAGAAAACATAGTCAAGAAATAAAACATAGTCACAAAAAAGGGGTACCTCTGAAGAAGGTATGAATTTCATAAGATAATATACTGAAACATTATTATTTGAAACAATGTAATAAAAGACGCTACATAACTTGGTGAAAATAATTAATGGTTTGAACATTAAAAAACGTATGGTCAATGGAGTTCCCATCGTGGTGCAATGGAAACGAATCCGACTAGGAACCATAACATTGCGGGTTCCATCCCTGGCCTTGCTCAGTGGGTTAAGAATTGGGCGTTGCCGTGAGCTATGGTGTAGGTCTAGGCCAGCAGCTACAGCTCGGATTAGACCACTAGCATGGAAATTTCCATATGCTGTGGGTGTGGCCCTAAAAAGACAAAACAAAAAACAAACAAAAAAAATTTAAGGTCAAATATTTGTGCTAGAATTTACTACCTTGCTAATTTGTTTCAATTCTGTAAATTTCTATCTACTCATATATAAAATGGATATGATGATATATATCTACTTTAAAGTGTTTTAATGAAGTTTGTATGTGATTAAGATTTTGCCTGATACTTGATAAGTGCTTTATACATGGAAGCTAAATGTTTTAAGCTTGATTATCTCAGTTTTGAGACCACTCCAAATTAAAAGTCAGAAAAAGTTGCATGCTTTTCAATGACGGATGAGACCCTTTCAGAATATCTAGTTGGAAAACATGATCAGAAAAATCCACAAGAAATAAGAAGTTTTATAAAGGCAAGGATTGAATCTCTTTTGGTATGGGGACTCAAAACCCTATGCTTCTTGCTAATGCTTTTGTATGCCTTTGTATTGTAGCAGAGGACAATAAGCGAGATAGTGATCATAGAGAATTATCAAGAGATGCTAACACACTCACTTAAAATCTCTGAGGTTTACCACAATAAGTTTGTTTTTCATTCCTGTCATAATCCATTATGTCACGATGTTCTCCTGGGAAATTCATTGCTCATACTGTCTTCCCTTGGCTCCATCACACTCTGGGGTCTCCTTGGAATTCTCTGGTGGATTCACTTAATTTGTTCAGTCAAAAAAGGATTGTGTGAGATATTTTAGGGGTAATGCCTGGGAACAGAATTCATTTTTTCCACCCATGTTCTATTGGCCATATCCTCAGCTGGCTACAAGACCTAGGAGATGTAGTCTTCCTGTGTATCCACAACATGGGAACCATGTATCTTTGCTACAGTAGACAATGAAATAAATGTCTTACCAATTCTAGTAAGTTTTATACAAAAAAAAAAAAATAGGGCCAATAGTGTATCATATGCAATCTCTACTGGACTGTAGGTTCTCCGAGACTGGGGACATGACTCAGTCATTTATGGCTTTCAGCTAGTGTTCAACAAATACTTTAAGGTAAATAGTAATTTTATTAAGTAAATTAATCCAGAAAGCTTAGGGTTTTTTTTTTTAAGATTCTGTATAATTTTATATTTATGACATTTCAGTTTGGAAATAAGCCAGTTGTGTATTGAAGAGAGAAGTAAGTTGAAACAGAAAATTCAGTGTGATATTGAATACTTTTGCATATTAGGTGAATAATAGAATCAATATAATTTTTACTGTATTTGAAATATTAGAAATTTTTTGGACATTTTACTGGACCACATAAATTATAACCTTATTCTTTGGGCTAGAATTTTCTTAAAGATATTATGGATAATATGGATTATATAAAAGCCTAAAGAAGGAATATAAGGGTATTTGTATAAAAATTTTTATCTAAATCTTGCCTCCAAAAAAAATCTGAAAAAGATTTCATTTTTCTAAGTATCCCTTTCCTTCCTAAATCTTGAAATCTAGAATTGAAAGAGAAGCTCCACTCTCATGGTTTTCTTCTGGTGGTCAGGAGAGAAATCAGAAGCATTTAATTCATTTACCAAAAAAAAGTAAATAGATATTTTAAAATTTATTGGCATGTGGAGTGTAACAGAATGGATAAGTATTGCAGGAAGTGGGTGTGATAACCTGGTGACCAGGTGAAAAATCACCCAAGACACAATGACAGACTCAGCAGCAGTTCATTGTTTGACAGTGAGACTTTGGACAAAACTATCAGGATAAAGTACTCTTCATGCTGAAGTCATTTATAGGTCTCAGCCTAGGGGATGGCTCAGACCACTGATGAGAGTTATAGAGAGTGACATAATTTTGAAAAGGTTTTAGAGTGGAAGAAATGAGTAAATGTTTTTGTAAGTAATGGTGACAACAATAAAACAATAATAAAACCATTAAAATGTAAGTTACACTGGAATGTACTCTAGATGTTGCTCTAGAAATTTTCTCCATCTCTGCAGTTGATTCTGGTGAATCTTACTTTAGATCAATACTTTTATCAACTGTCTACAACACAGCATTAAAAGAAAACTGATGTACAAAATAATAAACATTATTGCCGAAAATATTTGTCTCCACTTATTTGAAATATGATGGTCCCTGAACCTCAAAGAATTTGGAAACCTGAAAAAGTATTGAGAAAGTAAATATAGATATTTTAAAGGCATAGCTAAAAATAAATTATTTTGTAAGACTAGATTTAGTACCATTTTCTTAAAAATTCAAAATCATGTTTGTCAGAGTCCTGGCATAAAAGATTTGAAAAAGTTGCTGCCAAAAGATTTTTGCCCATCTCAAAACAAACAAACAAAGTAGGAAACAATAGGCTTGGTAATACATACTGTGTTTGATATGAGAGGTTGGTTATATATATATATATATATATATATATATATATAGAGAGAGAGAGAGAGAGAGAGAGAGAGAGAGAACAAGCAATGGAAATCAGTGGAAATTCTAAAATTTATGAAATAAAACACACTGTTGACTTTGTTTTTTGTTTTTTTTCTCAAACTGAAATTATTGGTTGAACTTAATGGCAGTTGGCTTCTTTAAAGTAAATAAATTGACAACCAAAAGTGAAAGTCTGGTTTTTAGTTCTTTTCACGTCTTTCACCACCTAAAACATATCTATGCATAATGAACTTTAGAATGCCTGGTTTTTCTATCCTTTCCCACAATTATCATTTATGGATTTTAAGTCCAGAAAGGATGTCTGAGAAATAATTTCTAAATACTGCTTACCCTGCATGAGTGCATGTGCATGAACAAACTCTCATGTGTGCAGACACACACACACACACACACGCTCTTTAAGTGTCCATTAGGAAGATGTCTGACTGTTATATCTTAATATTTATTTGACTAAGTTCTTTAATATCAAAGATTAGTCCTTTTTCTAATTTTATTGAAATTAAGCAACATCTTAAAGGAGTCATTTAGCCAGCTGACACAATCTAAAATACCTTCATTTTCAGTCTATGTAGAGTTAAGTGTAAACCGTTGTATTGCTTTCTACTTTTTTTCATGAATAGAATTTAGTTGTACTAAGGTAATGGTACAAATTTACGGTATCCATAAAAGCACCTTTATTGTATTGCTTTGCCTAATGCATTAAGAAGAGAAGACCACTTGGCAGACACCACAGATCTACAAACCAACAAAATGCACTAAAATAAAAATTGCATTATTTTGTCAATAATTTGTGTTATAATTTTTATGGCAAAAATTAATGGAAAGGATCCCTTAAGTAAAAATGGGTCTGATGTTTTCCTTTTGTTGTTACTGCTCTGATTGTATTTACATCCAGTCATTTATTGCCCATTAAAGAAGTAATGCTATGTTAATGTAAGGGGGAAAAAAATCAATGCTACTGAGATCAGTAGCTGTGGGGAAACAGTGCGGCAGCTGGTTTGCAAACAGCAAGCCCATATAGATCAATGAAATTACAAGCTAAATCTGCTGATGCTCACAAACTGCTCCAGCGGTGTGCTGCCTAACCTTTTTCAAGTTCAAGAGCTCTAGAAACCCAATGATAACTAAATGGAACACAGGGCAAAGGCAATCAGGAGACAGTGACAATGCACCTGGAGTATTTTACTATGATATGTGATGTTCTACTTGTTTAGCTACCGGGATAACTATATACTTTTAAACTGCAGAAAAGCCCTATAATCTGTAAGTAAGCCACATAGAGAGCCTTCACCCCCAGAAAAATCTCTACTTTAAGAGGGTTCCTTGAACTAGAACACCAGAAGTCTATGTGACACTTTACAAATCTGCTTGTTGAGCTAAATTCCAGAAACTGCTAATTAACAGGTTAATGTTGGAATTCTAGAATATATGGTATGTTGGGTTTGGTGACTTTTAATTTCTAGAGTTTTCTTTATTATAAAGATGTTAGTATATACATTGAGCCTCAGCTTTTTGAAAACAAATCACTAACATGCACATTTAATATTTGAAAAGGCAACAAGCTTTCCATCTCAATAAAATGATTTATATTGTTAATTTAAATAACAGTAGTGTTTTTCCCTCTAAATATGAATTTTCAAATTTTCTTTTAGCTAAGGCTCTCATTAGTGAGTGTATTTCCTAAGACACACAAAAAGTTTAACATAAGGTGTGTTAATTGAGACGAGAGGGAAGTCAGTATTTACAAAAGAGAATCATAACAACCTATTGTTGGATTTAAAAACAATAAGCTACTTATGTTTAAAACTAGAAGTGATCTTTGACATTGACACTCAGAACATTGTTTTTCTATCACCTGGAAAGGATAAATGACTTCCCCAAGATCGCACCTCTGTTAAATGGTAGTATTGAAACTCAAATTCAGAAACATCTAGGCCAATGTATATGATGCTACTATTAGCATTGATTTGGCTGCAGAGAAAGGAAGAGATGTTGAAAGCAGAAGAAAGTAGAATGAAGTAGAAGAAAGTAGAATGAAGTAGGAGGAAGTAGAATGAAGATTTGCATGGGATTCTTTTATTCAAGTGTATACAGACATAAAATCATATGGAAAAAGTCAATCATAAAATATTTTTCTTACTAAATTCTTTTTTTTTGTCTTTTTTGTCTTTTTTGTTGTTGTTGTTGTTGCTATTTCTTGGGCCGCTCCCGCGGCATATGAAGGTTCCCAGGCTAGGGGTTGAATCGGAGCTGTAGCCACCGGCCTACGCCAGAGCCACAGCAACGCGGGATCCGAGCCGCGTCTGCAACCCACACCACAGCTCACGGCAACGCCGGATTGCCAACCCACTGAGCAAGGGCAGGGACCGAACCCGCAACCCCATGGTTCCTAGTCGGATTCGTTAACCACTGCGCCACGACGGGAACTCCACTAAATTCTTCCTAATCTAGTTGTTGACAAGAACAAAAAGTTGTTTATCCCCTTCCTGTAATTTAACTTAAGAAAATACAAACAAAAGCAGTAGTTACAGGGCCAACCTAAGTCTAGCCTGTCAGCAAGGCTGACCACAGTACATCTCCTTCTCAAATGCACACTGAATAAAATGTCCTGTGAGGCACAAGACCTGCTTTCTTTGAACCTTAGTTCAGTAATTATATTGATTTAAATCATTCTGTCTGTCTCAGTCCTTTAAGATAGTGACTCCAGAGTGACATGATCTTTATGGGACTAGCTCACTACATAATGACAGAAATCTCAGCCAAATAGCATCAATTGGCATCACTCATAATTCAGGCCCCTTAATTAAATCTACCTTGATTTTTGCATTCAAAATCACTTCTTTTGTATGATTCATTAAAAAATTAATATAATTTTTAGTGGATGAGATAAATATGCATTATTTTCTTTTCTACATAAAGAATAATCATGAGATAAATTGTTACATTTTTAAATACATTCAAAAATAATGTTAACAGTAATCAGAGCATAAATACTATCTCCAAAGTAATTTTTAGAAAAGCTAAATATGAGTAATACCTATATTTTAACTTACTAATATTGTAGGTAAGGTTATTTCTGCCAAATATACCAACTGATGCAATTAAATTTTTTATTTTAAAATATATTATTTGGGAGTTCCCTTTGTGGCTCAGAGGTTAAGGAACCTGACTAGTATCCATAAGGATGCAAGTTCAATCCCTGGCCTCTATCACTGGGTTAAGGATCCAGCATTGCCAGGAGCTGTGAGTTGTGGTGTAGGTCACAGACACAGCTTGGATCCTGCATTGCTGTGGCTGTGGCATAGGCTGGGGACAGCGGCTGTAGCTCTGATTCGACCACTAGTCTGGGAACTTCTGTATGCCGCAAGTGCCACCCTAAAAAGCAAAAAAAAAAAAAAAAAAAATTCTTGTATTTTCAGAATCTTAAAATATATTCATTTCTTAATTTTGATAACCTAATGAATACTGGGTGGCAGGAAGATTGGATATTATTACCTCCAATTCAGAGAAGGATATAAATAGGGTAAGTCAACTAATCAGAGATGAAAATTCAACTCCTGGAAACAAACTCTATTATTTCATTATTGCCTCTCTTTTATACTTTGAGTTGAGATATGTGAAGTAAAAAAAATATTGAAGAATGAAACAAAACATTTTCTCCTCATACCGCCTGATTATACTTACGATTCTGCTCAAAAAGAAAAAAGGCACTTTAAACTTAGGTAAGTAAGTTCACATTTCAAAGATAATGTTCCAGGACTTTTAAAAAGAGCAATGTATTAACACTGGCAGAGTATCACAGAGTTATTGTAAAGTCTTCACAAAGATGACAAGAAATAATTAAATGTACAATCCTGCTTTACTGTAGCTGTGGAGGATGGTTGATAGAGCACCTTGGAAGCATCATGGAATTTATTATACCTGCAACAGTATTTCCAAATAGTTCTCTCCCCTTGGAGATTGTCCTTTTTCCAGCTAAAAGCCAGAATCATCTCATCTTCTACTACCGTCAACAACAAGTAGAGATGTGCAAGGCAGATGGACAGAGGGCAAAGAAAAAGCAGTGGCTCTAGCTGACAGTTAGCAGATGTACACTGAAGAAAATGAGACCTCTAATTTTCAACACTGCAGTGAGCTTAATCTTTCCTGCTTACTTTTTGTTTGTTTTGTTTTTAGTGCTCCTGACACACTGTCTTGTATCATGCAGGAGGTGATAGGTCCAATTTTAGGTATCATTCTATGATTATGTTCAAATTAATTGTTACCTAATCTCATATTCTCTGATCTCATGGCCTTGGAGTTGTGTTCTTTCTGTGAAGACCCAGTTGTGCTCTCTTCTATGGTTTGTAGACACCCTTCTCTCTTTAACTCTTATTTCTTGTGTACACCCCTAATTATAAAGACATCCACAGCTCTGGTGTCCATCGTGATTAATATTTGCAGAACTGCTAAGGCTGAACTGACTCTTTTGGCTTCTCTCCTAAAGTGGCAAATCAGACATGTTCAGTAGCTGAGTAATGACAATAATGAAAACTAAGTTTTTGTTGACTAATATTGAGTGTGAACGTTGAGTAATTACAAAGAAAAAAAAAGTGTCTGCAACTTACATGACATTTGGCTCCCCAGAAGAGCCTATTCATTGGGACCACACACAGCAAGGTATATGGCAAAGAATATGCAAACACAAGTAGAACCAGGTTCTCCAGTCTAGTATGGCATTTCCCTTAACCTACAAGGTTCCTTGCATGAGCAGTTGGATCTCTCTACAAAGACTGACCCACTGATTATTCTTTGAGTGTTAGGTAGTTAATTGATTATGTTCACCTACCTCTCATTCGTTATACAGATTTGACTACTATTGTCCTTTCTCATTCTCTCATGACTAATGGACTTTTCTCTTCCTAGTCATCCCTTTGACACTAAGGAAATTGTGATTTTTCTACCTGCCTATGCTGCTGTGGATAGAGTATTGCATGCAGACCTGAGACTTTCTTCAGTGAGTGGTTAACCCACCAAACAAGATCTAGACAAAAACATTAGAATAATAGACTGAGGAAGAACACAGGCAGATACTTTCTTTAATACATTAATGAGTAATGGTTTTATAAATTCTTTTTTTCACAAGAATTAGTTAATATCAGAGATATATATTATTTCTAATAATTATTGGTATGTTTACTTAAGTTGACTCTTGGTAAAATGTTCACAATTCATTTCACAGTGTGACTTTTTACTTATTCTCAGCAAATCTGTTTGTTAACATGCAATTCTGAATTAACATAATCTATTAAAAATGGTGAAAAAAAGACTGATCCCAACTAGGTAGAGACCATTATATAATTGTAATCACAATTGTGATGTTGATCAGAAAAAGACAAGAAAAGCTGCCCTCTTTCAGCATGCTGCCTTAATAAGATCTCATCCTGTCTGATTGTGCCATTCTTCCTAGTTTTAAACTATAAATAGTAAGATAGTAAGATTTTTTTTTCTTTAAATACTTTCCACATTATAATCATTGATTGAAGGATTAAATTGATACTATGTATATGTATCTCTAACTAGTTTTATGTAGGTTGGTATGTCTGTGTGTGCAAATAAATGCTGATTAGAAATTGATTTAGATGTCACATTTATAGACTTAGGTCTTTTTAAAAACTTTTTAAAAATTGGTATCAACTTTATATAAATATATTATATCCAAGTTGATCATTTCTGACAGTTGTTTACACTCATGAAATACCTCCACAGTTAGATACAGAAATTTTCATCCCCTCAATAGATTCCTTGTGTCTCATTGCCCCATTGTACACCATTCCTCCAGCCACCCACAACTCCAGGCAAACATTGATTTTTTTTTTAAATCACTATAGCACTTTCAAAAATTATGTATAAATATATTCATGGAATATATACCTTTTAGCTTCTTTCACCCAAGATAATGATTTAGAGTTGAGTCATGCTGTTTTGTGTATCAATATTTCCTTTCTTTTTGTTACTCAGTAGACATTGGATGAAGATACTACACCTTGCATAACCACTCAACTGTTGATTCACACTTGGGTCATTTTTAGGTTGAATATCATGAATAAAGATGCAATAGATATTTATGCAGAAGATTTCATGTTAACATATGTATCCATTTCTTTGTGGAAATACTGATGAGTGGAATGACTGTGTCATACACCGTGTAGATGTTTTACTTTTTACAAAACTGAAGAAATTTTCCACTGATTCTGTTTTAAATTCCCATTAGCAGTACATGAGTTTTCTCTTTTTTTTTTTTTAAACTTAAGGTATAGTTGATTTACAATGTTTCTGCAATTTCTGTTGTACAGCAAAGTGGCCCAATCACATACTTCTCTGTGCTGTACAGTAGGGCCCCATTGCCCATCCATTCAAAATATAGCAGTTTGCAACCAAACTCTACTGACTAATCATGGTGAGCATATTTTCTTGTGCTTAGTAGTTATTCATATATTTTCCTTTGTGAAGTGCAGTTACATAATTTGTCAGTTTTTACTGGATTGTAATCTTATTACTGAGTTGAAAATGTTTCTTTTTATAGTACAAGTTCTTTGTCAAATATATGCATTGCAAATTTTTCTTTTATTTGTTGACTTGCCTTTTTTTATGAAAATAGCTTTCAAAAGCAGAGCTTTTTAATTTTTGTAGAGTAGGTTTAAATTTTTCTTTTATGATTTTTATTTTCTGTGTCCTACCTAAGAGATCTTTGCCTACCCCAATATCATTATTTTTTAATGCTTTTTTCTAGAAGTTTTACAATCGTAGTCTTTTTTTTTTAATATACAAGCCTTTGATCTATTTAGCAGTATTATACTTTTTTATGGTGAGAGGTAAGATTAGGTGTTCAAATTTTTTCCCTGTGCATATCCAATGATTTCTGAACTACTTGTTGAAGAAACTTTCATTTTTCCACCGAATTTTATTGGTACCTTTATTGAAAATCCTTTCAATATTTCAGTCAACATATGGGTCTACTTTTGGACTCTCTATTCCCATGGTTTTCAATTTTAATTTTTTTTGGTCTTGGGGCAACATAACAGATTTTTTTTGTCTATGTGGCTTATATCTGCTAATATTTACTGTATTAGAAATTAAAACTGAGAAAATTTAAATTTATGTATTCATTGATTTACATAAGATCAATAATAAACTATATAAAATACCTATAATTTCAAAATTTAAAATGAGTAAAAAACATTGTTTTACATTTTAAAATATCTTTAATATCTATTTTAGAGGACAACTAGATGATCATATTGACCTCTGCATTAAATCTACTGAGATATCACAAATTATTCACCTTCTGGATAATGCCACTGTACACTTGTGAGAACATTGACTTATTATTATTATAAATATAATTTATTTATTTAAATTTTATATATATTACACATCAATTTTACTTTTTTGTTTTTTAGGGCTGCATCTGTGGCATATGGAAATTCCCAGACTAGGGGTCAAATTGGAGCTACATTTGCTGGCCTACGCCACATCCACAACAACTCAGGATCCAAGCAGCATCTGTGACCTACACCACAGCTCATGGCAACACTGGATCCTTAACCCTCTGAGTGAGGCCAGAGATCAAACTCACATCCTCATGGATACTAGTTGGATTTGTAACCTGCTGAGTCCTGATGAGAACTCCTGTTTTCTCATTATTAAATTGTGTTTATGCATTTTAGACAAGAATATTATAGAAGTGATCTGTTCTTGGCAATCTGTCATATCAGGGGGTACAAGATGCTGATATGTCTTATAACGTTAAGTATGATCACTCGATTAAGTGTCTGCTGGGTTTCCCCGTTGTTATTTTTGTTTGTAATAGATAAATATCTTGGAGGATGCATTATGGTTTAATAGAATTGTTAATATGCCTGGATTTATGTCTACTATTTTCTTTGTTTCTTTTTTCCTTTTTGGGGGGGTTCTTTTTCCTTTTAACTTTTAAGACTTGTTTTTTCCCATATAACTTATCTTTGGGGCTTTTTGGTTTTTTTAGTGGTATTTTGAATTTTGGCTGTTCCAATAGACATGGAGTGGTATCTCATTATTGTTTTCATTTACATTTTCCTAATGACTTATAATGTAGAGCATCTTTTCATATACTTACTTGTCACTGTATATCTGCATTCATTAGGTCTGCTCAAGTATTTTGCTCATTTTCTTAATCAAATTGTCTCCCTTTGTTGAATTAAATATTGTATTTTTTAATTCTAAAATTTTATGTTTATTTTTATGCTTTGTATTTCTAGACTAAAATTTCCCATCTCTTCATCCATTCCAAGCATATTTTCCTTTACCTCAGTGAGCACATTTCTAATAGTTGCTATAAAGTCTTCAAGATTTCAGCAACTTAGTCATCTTGCAATTGATTTCTATCCATTTTTTTCTTGCTTGAGACTGCCACATTTTCTGAGCTCTTTGAATATGAAATAATCACCCATATTCTTCTCCTGAATGTCAGATATGGCATGTTTTGGACTTTCTGAATTCTGCTATATTTTTCAAATACTAGTATTGTTTTGTCTTTAAAAGCAGTTAGCTTGAATAGACTCAGACTTCAAACTCTTACCCACTTTTGGTGGGCAGCAGCTTTGATCACTGGCTGTTTGCTGGATTCCCCTTTACTCTTCAGTGGTGCTAGTTGTCCATATTCTTTCCTCTGGTTCACCTAGCCAGAAACATGGTAGATTGTGTTAGAGTTTTAGTTACCCTTCTCCACTGATATAATTGTGACTGCCCTCAGGGCAAAGCTGAAAAACAGGATACTCTATGCCAGTCAGTTCCTCCAAGTTTTGTCTCCCCTGTACAATCCACCTGCTTTGTCCACTTTCCCAAGCCTTAGAGCATTTTATTTGTTTATTTTTTGCCCCCCCCCCCCGAATCTACAATTGTTATCTTCAGGAGTACAGGACATTTTATATCAAAAGGTTACTCCTCCATAACAGTACAGAGCCTTAGACCATTTAATTCTTGATGGCACACATGTATCTTACTCAAAGAAATAAAAGGATGCTTTGAAAAGCTGAAATGCTCTGCTGCCTGACATATGAATATGATTATGAGTATATTTCTATAAATGGGCATTGACTGTTTCTAGCAAGTGAGTGCAGTTAATGGTCATCTTAATCTGGGAAGATTGAGCTCCAAGGGGAGAAAAAAATGGAGCAGTATGAAAATGAGTAGGTTTTGCCTGGCAGCATATAATTTGAATAAACTCTCGTGGTTGAGAAATGAGATGATAGAGTCAAGTCACTCTGATCTATATAGCCTTCCAAATTTTTTTCTATGTTGTTACATTTTCTTTTCTCATATGATAACCATTTTAATCTTAAATTGCATCTAGTGACTAAAACTGAGGATGCAGTACTATGTGGTGAATAAGAGCAAATTTTTATATTTATATGACAACTCTACCACTTCCTAGTTCTATGACCCTGGGTAGATTATCTAATTTCCTATATTTCAATTTTCTCTCTCTCTCTCTTTTTTTTTTGTTTAGGGCCGCACCCTCAGCATATGGAAGTTCCCAGGCTAGGGGTTGAATATGAGCTGCAGCTGCCAGCCTACACCACAGCCACAGCAACATGGGATCTGAGTGGCCTTTGTGGCCTACACCACAGCCCACAGCAATAACAGATCCTTAACCCACTGAGTGGGCCAGGGAGTGAACCCAAATCCTCATGGATACTAGTCGGATTTGTTACCACTGAGCCACAGTGGGAATTCCTCATCTTTAAAATGTGGATAATAATTCTACCTGCCTTATAATACCCTCATAAAGACATTGATGTATATTCAGATTTTAGAAATTACTTGGCACATAAAAATCCCATTATTATTGTTTTTATCCTTAGAAACATTAAGATTATGGTTATGTCCTAAAATTTTCAAAATAGGCAAGAGGACTTATAGAGAAGGGAACAACAGAGAGAGAATGGTAAAATTAATAATAAACCTTCCACATTTAGATCTTGATGGGGCAAATTTATTATTATTTATTTTTAGTCTTAGAGTTTCACTTTTTCTGGTATTATTTTTGTATACTTTTCTTCTTAAAATATAGATCTCTCTGCCTGAAATTGCTTCCCTTTTTTTCTGAGCCTGGGAAACTCCTTTGATGTATATGTATATCCTTTAAAAAAAATTGTCCAGTAATCCCTTACCACAGAGCTCAAATGACCACTAGAAGGCAGAATAATGTAGGGAGTGTATAAACATTTTGGAATTAGATTTTGAGTATTAGCAATGTCATTCATAAAATGTGGACAGGTTACTTAGCATATGGAGCCTTATCCGTATCTAAAAATGAAGGGGAAAAATGTCCATGTAAAAGGAAGGTGGTGAAAATGCTAAGATAGCTTTTGTGGAGTTCTTAATCTACAAAGATTAAGAGTGATTTCTCTTTTCTCCTGTTCTGCTGTGAAGTCTTCCTGAACACTGCCAAGAAGACCGTATCTCTCTCTCCTCTAGACTGTCATTCAGAATCTTAACTCTACTCCATTAACATGTCTTTCTTTGCCATTGTGTATATTTGTCCTTGAGGGCAGAGACCTACATGTCTTGTATCTGTCTGTACTTATCACAGCACCCAGGCCACTATAATTGTCTGAATGTTTGTTTATGAATGAATAGTAAAAACTACTATTAACTTTTATTTGAATATATAATTTTCACTTTCTAATTAAAACTCTTAAAGTAGATCAAAGGGCATTTGAATCAAATATAATATTTTAGGAGAAAGCAATTATGAGGACTTTTCTTTTGTCTTGTTCTGACATTTTTTAAGGTAATGAAAACATCCCCATGACCAGAAATCCTCAGGAATAATTCCTCTTGACTGCAGTAAGTACCTACTTTTGAGGAACAGAAAGCTGATGAGCTGCAGGCTTCCCTGCTGCTAAATTCATCTAACAAGGCACTCCTGATGTGTTCTGATTTTAAGGCCAATGGGAACTCTATAGATTGGTTTGCTGCTCTCTTTCCTGAAAAAGAGAGGACTTTGAGCTCTGCATACTTATGTTGGTAAATAAATTCTGGTGTGAAATGGGAATCCAGGAATCAAGCCTCAGGCATCATAGACAGTAATAAAGCAAATTTGTAGACATAATGCCTTTGGTGCTTCTAGAATGAGGTCTACATAGCTAAGGTAAGGCCGAAAAATCTGCTCCTCTGGACCTTTTATCTGTGACCTTTCCTATGTTTTGAACAAGATATTTGAGAGACATTGGGTCCTTTGAATGGATTAATCTCTTGGGTAGATTAATCTCTTGAATACCTTGGGAATTGAAACAATGGTATCAGAAATGCCAAAAACGATTGGGCAAACCTTGCCAAATACTAATCACAACCAAGATGGTCTTTATTTGTATGTAGAAGTAGCTGAGCAAAACAGAGTTAGGTTTGTTCCTGTGGAAGCTGAACAAATGCTACCAGCTGAGAGAAAACAGTAGGGTGACTGACCTCTAATTACTATAGTCTATGTCAAGGAAAGTGGTATGCAAATAGAAAAGACAGAAGTGACACAAAGGGGGAAATCAGACTTAAGACTGGAACAAAGGTGCAAGAGCACATCTAGTGGTAAAATGTTCATAAAACCCCTAAATCAGATAGACACATTTCATTCCAGGATATTAAAAGCACATAAAGATAGGAGCACAGAAACTTTATTAGGAAAAAAGGAAGGTCGGAGAGGTAATGACCCTAGGTAAGAAAGTGTTAAGAAGAGGATAAGGTGAATTGTAGAAGAGGATAAGGTGAATTGTAAATAGAAGAAACCACAGCTTGTAAACTTTGATGGTGGGATTTGGCAGACTTGTATTCTTTATTATTAATCAGATGGTTACTAATCTCTTAGGAAAAAGAAAATAGAATTAATTAGAAACCATTATGGCAGATCAAAAAATTATATCAGCATGGGGTGTGGAAAGTTTTTTTCCGTACTATGTCAGTGGACAAATTATCATGTTGAAGATAAGGGCAATGAATTTGTAGCCAGCATCACAATATATTATGACATTTAGAAATAATGTATTTGTTAAGAGCAAGGGATCTGAAATCTGATAGACCTGAGTTTGAATCCTGTATCTGACACTTAATATCTGTGTGATCTTGAGGAGTGTACTTAAAGTCACTAAATCTGAAAAATGGGGATAGCAACAGTGGCAGCCTCCTAGAGTTGTTCAGAAGATAAATATGAATGACACATAGTAAGAGCACAATACATACTGGCTTAGAGGGGGCATGTGATGGAAACACACAAAGACTACTGGGCAGGCACACAGAAGGGCAACTAATCCTTGGGTGGAATAGGAGTCAAAGTTGGCCAGGAAAGGGGAAGTACAGGATCGGCACTGGGAGCATGTGCATACAAGCACAGTGGTAATAGAGCTGATGCAGTTCCTCAACTGCAAATAGAGGTTGCCCTAAACATTTTTTAGCTTGGAAAAAGGAAATAGCTGAGGAGACAAGGAAGTGTGAAGGATGAGGTGGGGCAGGGAGAGAGGGATCAGCTCACCATGGGCCCTATATGTCATTTCAAGAGTATAAAGTTATGATAAGCATATGCTATGAGGGATGGGGAGTAACTTGAAATCATAGAGATAATTAAAATGTAAACTTGTTCAAAGCCCCTACCCTCAGTGTTCAAGATATTTGGAAATATTTTTGTAAATATAACGAATTTTAAGTAGAAGTTTAAAATGGAACTGCTATGCTTTTCTTCACTGAAATGGGCATATACTCAAAGAAGCACCTCATCAACATGCTTAGTAGATCAAGAGGTAATTATTTCCTGATAAAACTTTAAACACATCCTACTTTTGCTATTATCTTCTGTTTCATTTTTGTTTATGAATGTTACTTTTTCCAAATGTAAATGATGGTATTTGGTAAAGTCCCTGCAAGAGGGTTTGCACATAACATGGTTCTGAACCTTATGCAGCACACACTTATATGCTAGACTGAAAAGAGAATTAGACATCAGTGACTTTTAAGAAAGATCACTAATGCAAGACAAAAACCAATCTTCTTGAGGGTTTTTTTACTTCAAAGGGAGGCTTTGAATCCTAGCACCTTCTTTGAATCCCTTTAAGATGGCATCAAAATTTAAAGCAGTTGGTTTCCATCTTGCAAGGGACTCTGAGTTCTTTAAACTTTGGGAATGAAAGCAAAGAAAGGAAGTGATATTAATCTTCTTATTTTCAGGGTATTTGTGTATTATGATATCTTTTTTTGAAAATATCTGAATGAGTACATTATTTGAATAAATTTTTCCTGACCTCGATGATGGTATAAATGGACTATGGCTAAAATAGTAAAGAAAATAGAGGTCAGTTAAAAGACATTTATGCTTGTATTCAGTATCTGTTCTTTCCACTTCCTTGACTTGCATGGTCTGTCTTCCTGAAACTGAAAAACAATGCACTGAAAGGAGTGCATTTGAATTAATGTTAATTCCAAAGTTTTATACCTTGAGTCAGCTTTTCAATAATGAAGTTCATGTACAAAGGACATAGTGGAGTCTTCATCTCTTCCTTCAACTGGGATAAACTATTGTAACTGCTTACCTTGTATTTATCATAGCAATGCTTTTTGTTTTCTTTACTACTGTTTTTATTTTAGGCTTTAGTCATAAATTTGAAGTTTTTAAAATCTAACTTGTACAAATTAAATATTAAGTTCTGGAGTTAAAACACTTAGATTTGATTCTTATTATTTCAAGCTTTGACTTTCAATAAAATAATACCTGTTCTGAGCTCTAAGTATTTCTACTATAAAATCGGCAATGATTGGGATCATAGACTTGGAGTTTGAGAACCTTGATTTACATCTCTCTAGGTGTAATTGTATCATCTGTAAAGACTTAAGGATTATTTTGAGAGTTAATTAGCCTAAAGTAACTTGCTAACATATAATAAGTGCTCAAGGAAAAGGTGCAATAACGATAATAATGGCTGTTCATCTTACTTTCCAGGTTAACTGTGATGGTTTGAGAATTGTACGAAATATGTGATGTATGATGGAATATACCAGAAAAATACTCAAAGATGGAAGGTTCTATATAAATATTTAATGAATGAATGAAGATCAAATGTACTAAAAATTGGACAGTATTTTCCTTCTTTGCTCAGAATAGGTTATGGGGTAATACTAATTGGCAGAGCATCAAAAATCTTAGTTCAGCATTTGATGTTGAATGTCTTCAGACAAAATAATTACATCTTTTAAGTCTCAGTTTTAATTTCTGTAAAATGATAATAATAATAGTACACTTCATTGGATTATTGTTTAAGATACTACAACATTAAATTATTATTCACCGGCCTTTTTGGGAAAGATGCTGTCAGCAGTTAGATGTATTGGAACTGCTATTTTAACATAGCAAACATATTATTAGGGATAGAAATTACTTATTAAATTTTTCAAGTTTTATAAAGGTTTAGAATTGGACTAATCAGCTCTTTAATTCTGTAATTAAGGCATTTTTGAAGCGAGTACAATTAGTTGTTGCCCATTCTGAAGTATTAGTATTTGTACACAAGTGACTTGCATTCTGAGAATTTCAGACAGAGTAAATTAGAATTATACACAGATCTCATTTTCATACAGCACCTAGAGGTGGTTCTGATTTATTACAACACTGAGGATTTAATTGCACATTTACAAAGACTAAGTACCATATAAACCCATGTGACATTCTCAAGTGTATATTCACAATATATCTGTAAAACTGGCAGGACGAGGAGCAGGTGGACTATGGGTGACTTGTCTGAGGTTTAAGTCCTGGATTACATCACAGTGCCTCATCCTTGGCACATTTACCTTTCACCTAACATCTGCCACCTGTGATTGGCTCACTCCTGTTCTCCAGGGGTCTGTGCTGCTCCTTACCTAAAAGCGTGGATTAGGCTATTTTTCTGAGGTTTAAATTTCTATCAATAGTCTCGTATTACAATTGCTACATGGAGTCCTCTATGTGATCCCATGCTGAATATGAAAACATTTATTGTAGTTCATTGGGGATTTTAGATTATCTCTGACTGTGCACACATTGAGAGGACAACTGCCTTATATCCCTCCAGGATATTCTTTGTTTTTGCTGAAATCAGTAGGAATCAATGAATAAACCAACTAATGAATATTTATTGAGTGCCTAGTTTGTGCCAGACCTGTATGTGCTAGGTATTTTTTCATGGATTATTTTGAAATGATTATATTATTCCCTTTAAATTTGGATTATTATTATTATTATTTGTCTTTTCTAGAGCCGCACCCATGGGGCATATGGAGGTTCCTAGGTTAGGGGTCTAATTGGAGCTGTTGCTGCCGGCCTATGCCACAGCCACAGCAACATGGGATCTGAGCCGCGTCTGCGACCTACACCACAGCTCACAGCAATGCCTGATCCTTAACCCACTGAGTGAGGCCAGGAATCAAACCCGCAACCTCATGGTTCCCAGTCGGATTCATTAACCACTGAGCCACAATGGGAACTCCATAAATTTGGATTGTGTTTTATGGGCTCAGGTTGGTTGTCTGTTTGAGCAGTTCTCATCAGCTGAAGTTGTACATTTGGGTATTGGCAAACAGCCTTATGTGTATACTTAATAGGTCAGCAATCCAGCTGTTTGTTGAGTCTTCATTGGGATTCCCCAGAAAATAACCTTTGAAGGTAATACTCATTTTTAACACTTTAAGGAGGTGGAAAGGCTGATTTGAAATTTCAGAGCAACATGAACAGGGAGAAAAAGGGAGTGGAGCAGGAAAAGAGGAAAGCAAATACTATGATGTCCTATAATGTTACAAGATGGGACCGTTCATAGATATCCATAGTCAGTTTGGTCCTGGGACACTCTTAAGGCAGGCTGTAGGGAACCACTGTAGTTTTGGGGAAAGTCAGTGGGTGGTATGAAAAGGGAGAGAGCTTCGCCAGATCCTTCCATTTTTCTGCACTTGCTGGGTCAAGTTCAATCAAGCACCCCAACTGGTTAGCAGTATAAACTATTGTAGGTCAGATCTCACTGTGGCACCACTCTGAGAAGGTCAGTTAAACAGTGAGTGACTGTTTAACCCTCCCTCACTCCTGGTGGTGTTATCCAGCCTCTCCTAGTAATCACTGGGGAGCCTGGTCCCATGCCCTTGGGCACTATACTTCACCTGAGACTGGTACAAGACCACTAGATAGTTTACATCTTCCCTAGGCAATAGAGGACATCATTGAAAGCCATGCCTGGGCCTTGGTTTATCCTGGAGAAGCTGCCATAGCTGGCTGGTGCTCTCAATCAAGTAAGCCTCTAAGTTGTCAGGAGGAAGATGGAACCAAGAAAATCTAGAGAAGTACATAAATTGGGTTGGATATAATTGGGCTTTTAATGGACCTTGTATAGAATACTCTTCAAATCAGAAATTGACATTTATTGAGGATCTACTGTTTATCAGGCTCTATCTGAATTTTCTCCATGTAAGCATGTTTCTTTTTTATATATTAGTAGGATTTAAGTAAATATGTACCTATAAAGATTTTTAAGACCAAATGGACATTGAAGATGCTTCCCGATCTATCTTATTTCTACAATCCTATTTAACTTAGTCAAGCCTTTCAAATTCATCTGGAACTAATTATCTTTCTTCTGCTTATTATTTGGGAATTAGATGCTATGTGAGGCCTAGCCTCTCTCCAGTGACCCCATCTAGCTCTGGCAAATTGCAGTTAGTGATGTTTATACACATTTATATTTTCCGACTTACTCAAACCTGCAACAACTCCATCTCACTAAACTCTGAAAAGTTACTTGCATCTGACCTCTTCTCTCACTTCCCCTTTCTTCTGCTGAAGCTTCTGCCTTCTCAGTGAGCCAGGAGTCCTTCTTGTCCAAGACTGATCACTGTACCCATTCCTGGCTTCCACCCTCCTGTTCCCTGTACCTCCTGTGCTTTCACCTTTCCCCTCTGCTGGACATTTCCTCTCAGTATAGGCTGTGGCAGACACCCTTGTACATCTCAGTTCCTCCCTCACCTGCAATCACTGCCTTGATACTGCTTGCCAGCTTAGCAGAGCCCACATTTTATCAAGGGCTTATCTTTTGCTGTCTTGCATTCAGGAAGGTGCTGCTCTGATCTGTAGCCTAAAGGAATAAATCTTGTTGTTTATTGTAGTTCCACCCACCTTGCTGACAATTGGTCTAGAGCTGAGCACAGTGAAATTATTTTGGCCAATGAGAATGAGACCAGGTTTCCTAAGTGATACTGGAAGGTTTTGCTCACTTCAAAAAGAGGTGGAAAACACCTCTCCTCCCCTTTTAAAATTTTGCTTCTGGTTATTGCTGTTTGAGGGTTCAATGCTTGAAGCTGCTGTAACCATCTCATAATATGAGGGGACAAGCCTGAGGACAAAATGCAAAGGGTGAGGATGACAAAATAGAAAGATGATAAGACTTGCGTCCTTGATATCATTTATCTGCTGAATTAAACAATCCTGAATCTGTTCTACCCACACTGTTGATAAGTGAGACTTAAAAAAGCTTTTTTTTTTTTTTAATAGTCAGCTGTTTTTCAGCTTCTTTTTCCTCTTATGCCAAATGAGATTTGTCGTCTGCCCCACATGTCTTCTGAAACTGTTCTCAGTCAGGTCACAATAACTGTTCAATTGACACAAAAACTGACAGTTTTTAATCCTTATCTTGTTTGACCTCCCCATTTCATCATTGACCTCTCCCTGCATGAAATGCTACCCTTCCTTGGATTCAATTAAGTAGCTCCCTCCTGCTTTAGTTCCTATCTTTCTGGTCATTCCTCAGGCTCTTTTAAAAATTGTTTTGAAATATTTCAAACAAACTCAAAGTGTGAAAAATAACATACCAGACACTGTGTTCTCAGTAGCAAGATTTAACAAATGTTAACATCTAGTCATTCTTATTTGTTTTGGAGCTTTTTAGATTCAGTCTTCTTTTCCTTCACCTGTCCTTAAAGATGCCTGCTCCAAGGGTTCTTCTCCTACTTTTTGTTTTATTTTAACCCATGCTTTCCTGGGTGATTTTATCCACACTTATGGCTTTACATAGGCTTCATCTGAGACTATCTTCCTGAGTTCAAAACCCACAAATGTTAGGCATCTCCACATCAATATTCCATAGGCACTTAAAAATCAGTATATCACCTGTCTAGTCTGGGTGTCTACTGAAGGTCAGCGACTCAACAAGAGCTGCATCTCAGGGTGTGACCCTGAAGGTACTATGTCCTTCATTCAGATCTCTAGAGCCTTCTCAGACTCTTGATACAGAGAAGTCGCAGGTGTCTTACCATGGATCCTGAGATGGATTAGAGTTCTTCATCTTGCCCTGAGCAAGCCGCTGCTCAAAGTGAGTGGCTTTATGGTCAGACACTAACCACATCCTTGCTGTGAAAGCCTGAGTGTATTGAGATTTTAATCTACCAGAATCAACTTTTATCACTTAGCTTTTAATGTAATAGGTCCTCAAACTTCTGATGGAGACTGCAACAGCAGCATTGTATTGTTTGATGCACATTATAGATCTCGTTCATGTATTTAATTAATGTTTATTGGATGTTTATCATACATTACTAGGTACTATTTTGGGTAATAGGAATATGATGGTTATCTCCATGAAGTTGAGAGTCTGGCGAGCAAGGTTAATTAATAAAATCATCACTCAAATAAATGTATTTATTATTATTTTTTTATGGCTGCACCTGTGGCAAATGGAAGTTCCTGGGCCTGGGATTGAATCCAAGCTGCAGCTATGGCAACTCTGGCAACATCAGATCCTTTAGCCCACTATGCCAGGCCAGGGATCAAATCCACACTGCTACAGTGACCTAATCCTCTGCAATTGTATTCTTAACCCACTGTGCCACAGTGGGAACTCCTCAAATAAATAGCTAAGACCCTGTGAAAAGAGCTTCCAACAGGTCTGTGTTCTTTCTTTCACTATGAATTCTCAAAGTAACTAAGAAATTTTTCCTGTAAATATTCTGAAAAAAAAAAGTGCTGTCCTTAAATTTAAGTTTGAAATTCGCTTACATGTTAACTTTCTCTTTCTTTTGGGGGATTTACAAAGCATTTTAACCCACTAAAGATTGAAAAAATATGGAGTAAAGAAGCTTATTTAGCTTTGTTTAATCAAGTACATACACATGTCCCCAAATTATTTAACCACAAAACCCTCTCCCCCGTACCCCACTGAGTTTTCATTTATTCACTTGGAGTAAAACTAGTGCTCTCAAAAAAGCAAGCAAACAAACAGAAACAAACAGAAACAAACCGCAAACAAACAAGATAAGCCTTGGCAACATTACTCCAGGGGATCAGTGATTTCAATGGGGGTGGGGGGCAGGGGGGCAATGCTTATTCAACCAATGCTGTGGCTGAATAAGTTCAGAGAGCAGGGAAAGCAGTTAGAGTTGCAGCAGTCTGTCCTAGATGATGCACAAAACTAGGAGCCTCTTGTGAGAACCTCATTAACCAGTCTTTTCAGCACAGCTCTTCTAGATCTGCTCCTGGGGCACACTGGCTAAATCTGTTCTTTCCTGCTTCAGTCAGAAGTACCTCATCTACACCAAGGATAAGCAGGGGTTTTGTTTGTTGTTTGTTTTTCTGAAAAGATAAGGTGGTAAATGGTTTAGGTTTCTGGGCCATGGGACATTCTTACAGCTGCTCAACTCTGCTATTACAGTTTTAAAGCAGTCATGGACAACAAGTCAGTGAATATGCATAGAGCTATGTTGCAATAAAAAGGTATTCACAAAAGCAGGCCATAGTTTGCCCACTCCAAGTCCAGACCCTTCCTGAAGGCAATTCCCAATGGAATTTCTTTACATTCTAATGCCATTTTGCATCTTGATCATACCTTCCTTATGAATTGCACATCATAATGTGACGAATAGTGTCTATGACAGATCCAAATTTCTGAAGGTAAGATTTGGTTAGATATACATATCTAAATTAGTTCACATATATTAAGAACAGGTTTGAGCATGCTGACTCTAAGCCACAATCACATAATAATGCATATTTTCTTCAATCTTCTAGCTGTGAAATCTAGAACCATGGTTGACTCCTGACTCAAGAGAGGTTACTCAAAGCCAAAATAGCCCACCAAAATAAATACACACATACATGCATAAAATAACCTCCTTATCTATATATTCTTAACCTTCAAAACAATTCTTATGCAGCAATTACTTAGCATTTTACCTGCAATATGCATGGGGATAACTGGAGATCAAAAAATTTAATTTCCTGCTTTTTCACAGCCAGTGATAGTCTGATATGATTACAAGATTGTATGATTTTCACTGACCTCAACTGTACCCTAAGAGCCATGGCAGAACCTTAGCTGGATTCTGACTTGAGGGCAGTGAAGCTGCTGGCTAAGGTCAGCCAGGGGTTATCAGCTCATTAAATAGATGTGACCCTCTTTCCACCTTTGCTAGATGTCTTGGTCTTCTTTTATGTAGAGTCTGCTACCATTGGAATCACAGTCTTAACTATCATTCTGTGACTTAGCTATCACAGTCACAGTCTTAACTAGCACTTTTAGAGAATTTCTCAGAGCGAGTGATTGATTGCCGGCTTCCCACTTTAGTCCTGCCTTCGTGCCACCACTAGTTCTACATTCCATTTGAGAGTGCTTTGTCACAGTCTATCTCTGGAACCACTTTCTGTGTGTGTTTGCCTTCCAGGTTGTTAGAAAAATAGGGTCCTGCTAATCTAATATAATTAAGGTTTATTCTAAGACTGGGGCAAAAGCTCTGCTCTCAGGCTCAACCTTCATTGCCTCCCTGGCTGATTCTCTCCTTTGGTCTCTTGATCACTTTATCTATATTACACCTTCTCATTCCCTATGCAAGGAGGACATGATCATCTGGGACCCTCCCCATCTGATACAGAGCTCTAATCTGCATCAGCGTATGGGTTAGACATATGTCTGTCCAGTGGAAGTGTTATTCTTGAAAGCACATGATTTCCCTGGGTATAAAGACTAGCCTGGAACGGCTTTTCTAAGAAAAAAGTGCTGATTGACAGTGTAACCAACTAATAATTCTTGAAAAATTTGAGCCCTGACTAACATATAGACATATAATAAATGAAACCAGAAAAGTAATGCTTAAAGAAGTGAGAAAAAAAGAATAAAATTTCAAGGAAAAAATTATAAATGGCCCCAGCAGCAGTAACCACTATTATGCTAACTGCTGAGTTCAATTTATTGATTTTGAACTCTTTACAAAAATTTGACTTTATTCAAAATGCCTCCTTCCTTTGATTTTCTTCATCCTCTTTTATCTTGTTTTAATTTAAAGTTTCTTCTTCTCAATTCATAAATGCTTGTGCCCCCACACCTGAGGTACCCTTGGACCTCTGTCAGTCTCATGTTGTCCTTGGAAAGTAAATCCAGTTATTAGCCATATGATGATGATTTGCTAGATCTATAGCTCCAGTTAGGATATCTTGAATTCTAGTTCCTACTTTTAGCTTTTGGCCAGCATTACTTTCTAGATTCTGGGAACTTTAATGCAATGTAAGAAACTAACAAAAGCTTTCCCATAAACCGGTAGCTCTCAATAGAGGATGATTTGCCCCCAAGGTATATTAGGCATGTCTAGAAGCATTGCCATGACTGGGGTGGCAAGTAGAGAGGGTGCCACTGGCATCTAATGCATAGAGGTCAGGGATGGTTCTAAACATCCTACAATGCACAAGATAGTCTCCCAGGACAAAGAATTAATAGTAACAATATTGCCAAGGTTATGAAATTCTTATCTGCCATAATACATAAGGTAGAAATCTACAAGTCATTTACAAAGTAGTCATTAGGAAGGCGGCCTCAGAGGCAAGCAGTGTTGGAATCCCATCATTTCCACTTAACAGCTGTGTGACTTTTGGCAAGTTACCTGACCTACAGAGTTTCCTCAGCTCTATTATTATAGAGATTATTATTTATTACATCTCTAATATTACATCTAATATTAATCCCTCCTCATAGATTTGTGGTGAGGATTAAGTGAGTTAATTCAGGCCATGTGCTTGAAATAGTGCTTGGCACCTAGTAGTGCTCAGTAAATATATCACTTATTATTATTATTATTTTAATTTTTTTTGTCTTTTTTGCCTTTTCTAGGGCCGCTTCCCATGGCATATGGAGGTTCCCTGGCAAGGGGTCTAATCAGAGCTCTAGCCACCGGCCTATGCCAGAGCCACAGCAATGCAGGATCCAAGCTGCATCTGTGACCCACACCACAGCTCACGGCAATGCTGGATCCTTAAGGCCAGGGATTGAACCCACAACCTCATGGTTCCTAGTCAGATTCGTTAACCACTGCTCCATGACAGGAACTCCAGTTATTTTTATTATTATTATACTGACATTTCCTGACCAATCTCTCCCTCCTCACATTTTATTCATATTTACTTTTTTTTTTTTTGTCTTTGCCTTTTCTAGTGCAGTCCCTGCAGCATATGGAGGTTCCCAGGCTAGGAATCTAATCAGAGCTGTAGCCGCTAGCCTACACCAGAGCCACAGCAATGTGGGATCCGAGCCGCATCTGCAACCTACACCACAGCTCACGGCAACGCCAGATCCTTAGCCCACTGAGCAAGGCCAGGGATCGAACCCGAACCCGCAACCTCATGGTTCCTAGTTGGATTCTTTAACCACTGAGCCACAGTGGGAACTCCCATATTTACTGTTAATAACTTAATTTGGATCATCATTTTTCCCTTAAATAATACAGTAATTTTATAGGTGATCAGTCTTGGCCTGCTTAGGTTCATCCTCTATATGCTCACTACAGGGTGCAATTTCTAAAGCATAATATTGATCATGTCACTCTCTAATTTAAAATCCTTCAGAAGTTTTCATTGTTTGTAGGTGAAAATCTGAATTAACTTGACAAAGCATAATAGCTAGAAAGAATAATTTATCTGCAGACGCTATTATTTTTACCACTTACCTTCATCCTCCTACAGCTTGTGCCCCAAATTTTCTGAATTGCTTGTTATTGCCTGGATTCACCATGTTTAACTTTTTATTCACAGAAAACCAGAATAAATGACCAGAATGAAAAATGTCATTCACTTAGAAAGTAATTTATTAAGTATCATGACAACTCTTGTGATAGTAAAGATAAATAAAAATGATCTCTGCCTTCAGTTTAAATTCTCAGTATTTCCTGCTTATTATTATGTAACTATTATTAGTTTTAAATTTAATTTTCTCACTTCTCTTTCCAAATTTATATTGTAGAACTATTCATTTGTTTCTTATAAGTTTACAGCATACTATTAATAACATGAGAGATATGAATTAATCTTTTAAGGTGAAACACTCCAGGCAAATGGCAGTAGCTCTTCAGGAGAGTTCCCTGAGGACTGTGGTTTCATGGTTGGTTATTACCACCATATAATATGCCTATTGATAAAGGCTTGGGTACAAATTGAGGTACATATTTTGTCACCTAATATAAGACTTACTGAGGCTACCCAGATCTATATACATTTAGAGATTTTCTTAGTACATCACATTGATTAGTTGTTTTGGCTATTTTTATGCTTTTTTCAATGGGGCCAGAGTGAATCATCTGTCATTTTTCCTCTCACGAATCACTCTTGGATAGGTACACTGCTAATTTTTGATCTAGGCACCTGGCCAAGGTCCACCAGACTATCGGTGAACTTGAAAGGCGACTGGGGACCTGATGCTGAAGCTATTTTATTGTATGAGTGCAAATGATCAATTTAACATTTCTGAGATTAGTGACTATTTTCTTGATGTTAAAAGGTCATCAGTGAGAGTTTGCATTTTAATTCTGTAGTGCTTAATATATTTGGCAATAAAGCTGTAGATTTAAATAAAACATAGTTCAAAATACATTATTCTCTAAAATTTGATTTACTTTGAAATTATTATAAGCTCTTTAAAATGTCTCTCTGATGATGCTACATAAATTGTCAAAAATGAAAAAAGTGATAGGGAAAGTGACAATCCTTTCTAAGTCAACTCCATGTATCATGAACACTCTATAAAATCAGGGAGTCTTGGTAACTATCCATTGTGCCTCAGAATCTGAATGATTTAGGAGCAGATTAATTTAACTTAAAACTCATCCCCCTCATACTCTGTATTTTAAATCCATAAATATGATTCACTTTGTCTAACTTAATATTTAATATTAATAGAACAACCAAAATGACAGTGTCTTGTATGCTGTCTTTATTGTCCTTATGTAGCATGCAATATAAGCAAAGTTGACATCATTATTAAATGAGATCTCATACATAATTAAATGTATGCCAATAATAGTGGTCTTATTAATATCTTTGGCATCATTAATTTAGTTTTTCCTCTCTTTTTCATTAATTTGAAACAACCTCTTTTAGTAGCTTTGAACAATTCAAAAACTGTCAAACTTTTCTTCACCCAACCTTCAAAGGTCAAAACTAGCTGTGACACCTAAAATTCAAATGTAATTAGTTTGAAATTTATAAGGAATGTATGCCAATCTTCCAGTAGCTTAGAAGTGACGTGATATCTAACCTTTGGTGGCCCCAAGAGACATTCAGGTAGATGTGAAGATAAATAGAAAAATATAACCCACCACATTCACTGCTAGTATAACTTTTAGATTTTTTTTTTTTTCCTGACTTGGTTTTCAGAGCTTTTGTTTTGTTTTGTTTTTGTTTTTTGGGGGGTTTTTTTGTTCTTTCTCTTGATTTTAAGGAAAAACATCTCTCTCGTAGCCTCCTAGCACCGAGTTGTTATTCTTATTTAAAGCTTAGCTCATGTGGTATATACTTGGATCATTAAACCAAAGGACTTGTACAGTCATGATTTTTAATGAAGCATGTTTGAATAATTATGCTAATTTACAAAGCACTAGAATCAAATCAAGTGATCAAAGTTTTCATGATTGCTATCATGTGTTTCTAACCCCCTTCTGCCACCCTCACAATTTGCTGCATGTGAAAGCCTTTCTCAGGAATGTGTTTGGAAATGAATATTAGTCAATGTTGAGCATTAGGAAAATATTTTTACACAGAGTGTACTGCACTTTATGTTATGCCTCCATAGTGAACTCTATGTGGCTGTGAAGGTAATATTGTTCTGCCACTCTCTTGCCTAAATACCGCCTACAATCAATACTGCATTCTGCCTTGACAGAAAGCTGAATTTTTATCTGTTAAATGCATGAGCTTGGGGCAGTGATGTGTCTGAAGTGGTTTAAATCTGAAATGTGATGTGCTGCAAAGAGAGTTGATTGACATCTTTGTTTATTGAAAAGTATTACATGAACAACAAAACACAGGCAGAGGCAGAACACTCCATTGCAAAATGCAGCTGTGTTATTTTTCAGTCCTATGTGCTCTGCCCCTTTGAAGCTTGTCTGATGTAATAAAGCCAGAGGATATAAAACAAACAATAATTTTCTTTGATTTAACACTCAAAAATTTAGACAAGGATGACTTTTTTTTTTCATTTTGGCGTAAAAATCTCTCCCACAAAACTCTCCCTGTCCTGACATTCTATACGGATATTTACTTCTGAAAAACTGTTGCATTTTAAGATTGTGTTCTTATGTTTATGAACTGGAATATAAATTCAGAATTATTTAATAAGAAAACAAATTGGAGAGGGTTGAGTATTTTTATGTAACTATAAATGAAAAAAGGACATTAATGACACTAATCTTAAGGCACTAAACATGCAGAAAAAGAAATTAAGTTCCCTTTAAATTTTATGTTAGAATAATTATCCTCCTCAATGCAGTTTGCCCATGTTTTATTAAAGCTTTATTATGTCAAGGTAAATAGAGGTTAATGCCGCTGTTACTTCTTCCAATGAAGTATTATCTTTAATCTTGCTTTAATAAAATAGTGGTAAATTGCACAGTAGGGGTAATCACCATGGGCTAATTTAGAGAGTTGTAAAATCCTTTACCAAGTATATACTGTAGTTAAAAATAGAAGTAGTCTTAAGAAAACACAAATTGCAGTGCCACTTGGAGGAAGTTAAGGAAATTGCTATTCATAATTTTAATTACTTGTGAGTTAGATGTTTGTTGAGTACCCACTATGTGTAAGGCACTGTGCTGGCTGTGCCAAATGTATGGGAGTATACAAACCTGGACTGTCTGCCTCAGAAGCTTTCAATAGACTAATTGGGCAAATATCTAAAAAGGAAATCACTATGCTAACTGTGAAGCCTGCCGTAAAAGAGGTATAGACATTCCTATCATGGACGTTCAGAGAAGGAAAAGATCACTTCAGGAAAGGTCACTTAAGAAGGGGTCATCTGAACTGAGTCCAAAAGGATGGGGTAAGATGGGACAGGTATCACTGGAGTGGGAAGGATACGTTAGGTAGAGAGAATGGTAAGAGCAAAGAACTGGGGGTCAAAATATACCAGATGACAATCAATATCATCTTGCCTGGTTCAATTAGAGCTGAGATTTGAGACTGAAAACCAATCAGAGACTATTGGAACAGGTCAGGTGAGAAGCAGAGAATATTTACGTCTGAATGTGAGATATTCTAGATTGGATGTTCCTAGCATGAAGAAAACAATTCTCTCTATATAGAAAATTGAAAACAATTCTATAGATAAGATATCTATATATCTATAGATTTCTGTATATATCTATAGATCTCTATATATTGACCTAGAGATATATAGATCAATCAATATATATATATGCATATATTCAAAAATAGAATAAAGGAAGTTTTTTTTTTTTTAGTAGAAATCCTAATTTTTTTTCTTCCCTCACTAGATCATTCAGTGTTCTTTGAAGGCCATTTTTGTAGTGGTAATTGTAAAAACATAAAAGAATTAGAATATAAAAGATCAGAAAGAAAGAATTATAAAATTAAAATGTGAGATTTGTTTGAGTGAGAAGAGTCAAAGGAAAGTTCAAGGATTTGAGCTTGGGATACTAGGAGAAGAAAGCATTATTAAAAGAAAGAGACAAGAAGGAAGAAAATTGGGAAAAAATGTTAATTTAGAATGTATAGTGTTGAAACTTCCTATGTTATACCAGTATGAAAGGTGGCAAGCAACTGGATATTCACGGAGTTCAGGAAATGGTTGCTGATTTGGTTAAGGTTCTCTGAATAAAAAACGAAGAAACAATATTTTTTTAAAGATACTCAACTCTTTAAAGTCACGTGTTAATTAAAATGGAATGAATAGGTCTTCAAAGTTATTTTCAGTTTACCAAGTAAAATCAATCAGATAAGATGTTTTAGAATCAGTGTGTGTGGTGAAGAGCTAGAGGCTTCAAATAGATCATTGTCATAGAGATGAGTGACACACTAACTTATTTCCAGACCATCACTTAGGTTGAAGCCCAATCTCATAATGTTGAACCTCATTCCTATTCTTGAGAGTATATCAGTGTGAGCCATCAGCTATGAGTACGTAGTAATTTTGCCTTCTTGTGTTCTCATTAGCAATTTCAAATGAACCAAGATGTGGTAAGGGAACAGAAAGTTTACTATCTTTGACCAATCACTTCTTCTGAAGGGAGTATATGAAATAGGATGGTATTCGTACGTAAAGCAATATGGACACAATACAAAATGTGCACGGGCTCCTCTGTCCTCTGATCGTTTATTGTTCCCCTCCACCCCCACATCCCAATCACAATTATTCTCACCTGTTCCAATTTTATATTTATTTTTCCTAATGAAAAACCTCATAGGTTTTCAAGGTTACAACTGAACTATTCTTCCGACTTGCTTTAAGTCATCCCATTCCCCTACTAAAAACTACCATTACCCTAAACTCTTCAGACATTTCCTTAAGCAAAACACTGGTTAATTTTATGATCAGAAATTTCACAAAACATAAAAATGCTCATTTTTCCCTTTAGACAAGCCTGAAGAATTATCACCACTGTCACAAAAGTTGTTTTAACCCTGCTGCTTTGGTGAAGTAGTATTCCTTATCTCTGAGCTTCTGTGCCACTGAATAGTAAGTCTGATTATAAGACCTCATACCTTGAAGGTCTAAAATGATACTTGTCTCTACTTTGCCTTTCTGAAGTCTAAGAGAGAGACCTTAGCTCTTTCAGCATGGAATACTAGCAACTCTCAGAAAGGAAAAGATTTAAACAGTCCTTACAGGGACTTAGAAAATTCCTGTAGAATTATTCAGAGATGAGCATAAAGGGTAGAGAAAATCAAATGTAAATGATGTTCCTCTTTAATTTTCCTGTGGGTTGTATTCTAAAGCAAACAACAGTACATTGGATGACTTTTGTGGATGAAGAGCTGTTTCCTTCTGTCTTTCACAAGCCTCTGTGACAGTGAGGGGTGTATAAAGCTCTGAGTGAAGATCTGAAGCTGTTATTAAAATGGAAATATTCAAAGCAGGCAGGAATCTGTGAGAGTCTGTTCTGGGGACACATTAATGCATTTGAAAGGATATTAAAGCTTAACATAGAGGGGAAATAGTTCTAATGGCAAAATGTAAAGCTGCTTAACAGAATTACACCTAGAATTCTGTGTATTAGGTCTAAAACACCTCCACTCATATATTGCTCAAAGTAAAGCTATATGTTGGTTGGAGTACTTTACAGTTTTACAGTGTTCTTATTTGAGGTTTTAATGTTCTTAAGTGCAGAAATTTTGTTCTGGTTTATGCTTCTGTCGAGTCAACTGACAGTACTTTTCACCCTATGCTTGGGACTTAAAGATGTGCCATGTTGTACCATTTCAAATCAATAAGGAAAAGTTGTTTTTTTTTTTTTCCTACAAAAAAAAATTGTGATCTTATTTTGCACAGCTTATTGAGGTGGGGCCATCATGCCATAAGCATAGTATGTGCTATTCCCTGGAACTAGGAGAGAAGAGGCAGGGTGAAAGTTAAGTTAGCATCAAAAGGAATTTTATATTTGTCTTTACCTGGAAGAACCTGACCCCATTCATATGTAAAAAAATTAGATCCATTCAATAGACAGTTCTCAAACATCTCAAAAAAGCAATACAAGTAAAAGGAGGGCAAGTCAATGGTATGTGAATATAAAGCCTTTTTGTAACCTAGATTAATCACTGTCATGGTGTAGTCCTGCCTGTTTTCTAAATATTGTTAGGTAATGGAGGGTAATTTGGATTATTTTATCCTTCAAGATGCTACCCTAATCCATATCCCAGAACATGCCTTAGACACAAAATGGTAGGAAAACACAAACTATTTCTCTAGTCATATTTTAAGATACTTGAAAGTGAAATATAATAGAGAGTAAAACTTTTGCCCCTGAGGACTTTAAAATTCCTCTGAGAAGATAATATGTGCTGCAGTGTAAAAATATTTGAAACATCATATGTGAAGAAGGGCAAGATATAGAAATGAAAACCTAAAGGTCAAAAAAGACAGAGTAAAAGAGGGGTCAGAGCTGTAGAGTTTGTTGTGGGCTCACAGTTATCATTTAGGAAAAAAAAAATCAAAAAGAGCATGGTAGGTGGAAGAATGGCATCTATTGAACATCTGCATAAATTACAGAATCTGACCAAGGTTGAGATTTGTCAGTGTTATGGTGTTATTCACTTAAAATTAGAACCATTTTCTTTCTTTATAATTACATTGATTCTGGCATGATTTTGGTGTGTTACAGTTAAACTCACAAAGTAAGGATGACTACTATTTCAGATTACTTTAAATCTGGTTGTTAACTATCTCATCCTAAGGTGGAACTTGGTTTAATTTCCAAAGGAAATGCCATTCTTGTGTTACTTAACAGTTTCACACATGCTAGGTGATTAAGCCAAGAAACTACAAATCAGGTATTTTTGCCTTGTGAGACAGCCTTAGAGTAGAAAGATTTTATTTTTTATTTTATTTATTTATTTTTTTGGTCGTTTTGCCTTTTCTTGGGCTGCTCCCGCAGCATATGGACGCCCCCAGGCTAGGGGTCGAATCAGAGCTGTAGCCGCCGGCCTACTCCAGGGCCACAGCAACACGGGATCTGAGCCGCATCTGCGACCTACACCACAGCTCACGGCAACGCCGGATCATTAACCCACTGAGCAAGGCCAGGGACCGAACCCGCAACCTCATGGTTCCTAGTCGGATTCGTTAACGACTGTGCCATGGTGGGAACTCCTAGTAGAAAGATTTTATATGAGAAATAAATAAGATGTAAATTCAAATCCCAGATACCCTATTACCCATGAGCATGTGTATCATTATTTCACAAATTATTGCATAAAATTTTAGTATACTTTGGAAAAGTGATTATAAGGCACAGATGCACAGGCTATGCTTACCAAAAGGAAATTTTGAGGAAAGCAGTGTCTGAATTCAATTTACATTTTTAAATATATTCCAAATGATTTTCCATAATAAAGGTTAAAATATTTGTAACATTGCAATATTATGATTTATAAGAAAATATGTTTTTGGTCATTCAATTGACCAAATTATATTCCTCATATATACTTGGTCTTAATCTATGGTTCTTGGCTCACAGCTCTTCAAACCCTTGGAATTTCCTAAATACTAGGATTGATAAAGCTGTCTTTTTGTTATGTTAATGAGATGTTTATAACCCAGGGTTTTCGTAAGGATTAAATGGGATAATGCATACAAAGTGCTCAATTTAGAGTACCAGTTATGATTATTTTATAAAGCATATTTTCATATGTCATGATATATTTACTTTGTTATAAAAGAAAAAAAAAACCTAGGATATAAGGCAGAATAAGAGGTGAAAGAAACTCAGAAACAGTGGGACAAATAGAAAATATTGTAAAATAAATATACATGGACTAAACTCTCCAGTTAAAAAACAAAGATTTTCAGAATTAAAAAAAAAAAATGTAGTTGTGTACTGTTTATAAGAATTACATTGGAAACTTATATACAGAGAAATGTGAATTTCCAAGGAAGGAAAAGTATATATATCATAAAATCTAATGAAGTGAAAGCTGGTGTAATTATATTAAGATCAAACAAAACAGACAGAAAGGCAAAAAGGCATTACAACTGGTAAAAAAGATTATTTCATGATGATAAGAATTTCAAACTTCAGGAAAATAATAATTCTAATTGTTATGGACAATTATATAACTTCAAAATACTTAAAGAAAAATTGACAAAACTACAAAGTAAAATTGACAAGTCTACTTTATTGCTAAATAATTTAACTCTGAGTAAATGACAGATCAGAAGGATAAAATAGTTAGGACATTGAAATTTGAAGAGCCCAAGTAGGAGTTCATCTAATGGATAGACAATGAAATATTTCATCCAAGTTTCAAGTATTCATTCTTTTAAAGCACATCTGGGACATATATGAAAACTGGCTAACTTGATGAGTTTCAAAGACTAGTGTCATAAAGACCACACTTTTTCTAACAGTGCAGTTAAGTTAGACATTAACAACAAACAAAACTATAAGTCATAATATTCATTAGATAATATTTAGAACTGAGTTATTTAAACATACTATATATCAGAACTTGTGCAGCTGAAGAAATGCAACTAAATGGAACTTCATCAGAAATTTGTAGCCCTAAATGCTTACATTAGAAATGAAGGAAGTCCAACCTTCCAAATTGAGTGGTTATGAAAAAAGGACAACAGGAAAAGTTTGGAAAAATAATTAAAAGGAGAAATAAATGTTATGGAAAAATACTAGAGAAGATCAATAAAACACAAGAAAAACATTGAAATAGATAAAACTCTAGGAAAAATTAATGAAGAATAGAGAAGATTATTATATTAAATAATATTAAGAATGAAAATGAATAGAATTATAGATATACAAGAGGTTATACACAGAGTAAGATACTGATGAATAACTTTATATCAGTAAACTTTATATGTAATGGATAAATGATTATAAATACATTTATCAAAACTAATTCATCAGAAATCAGTACAAGAAATTGAAATTACAGGCTGCTTATTCATGAAAATAGATGTGAAAATTGTGAAGCAAACTATTTCTAGTAATTATAAAAACTATACATTGTAATTATGTTGGATTTGCCCCAGAAATACAAGATTTCTTAACATTAGAAAATCAGTTGTAGTTATGACCTTTACAACTCAAATGAGATAAAGCATAGAGTCCTATCTTCAGATACAAAAAACGAAAAGCATTTGATAACATTCAATAAGATAGAAATCCTTAGTAAACTAGGAACAAAAGGTATCCAATACAGGATATCTACAAAACCTCAAAGCAAATATGATTAATGAGAAAATGTTGGAAGGACTACCTTAGAGCTTAAGAAAACATAAAAACTTTTACTGTACAAATTTACTTCTTTTTCATGAGCCTGGCTATCCCTTAATTGTGTCTAAATGGAGGGAAGAAAGAAAGAACTACTGTGGAAGCCACGGGCAAACTGTTGGTTCTCCCATCTAACGGAGATGTGAGGAGCTAGAGTCACAAGTAACTGCATGAAAAGATGATGGTGGCAGTGTTGATTCCAGCTGAAGTGATGTCATCATCACTTTATACAGTACAATTCCAAGTTAATAATTTAGAGTATATTAATTTATTTTTTTCAGAATATTTTGTGTTTGTTATATGCTAAGAAGTTAAAAAAAATTACTTTTCCCAGTAATCAGAATACTGTAGGTCTACTTAATCAGTAAATTATTTTGCTCTACAATGCTTATATCATTATATTTTGCTATATAATGCTTTTCCTTTTTCTTATAGATGTCTGACTCTCTTTTATCTAAAGTATTTTTTCCTTCTATTTAATGTAATACATAGGGCTAATTTTTGTTTAGACAGATAAAAAAAAGCAGAGAGTAAACTTAAATGTCTTACAGAACATAACAGATTTTTCCATATTGTGACTGTGCATTTTATCTTGGTTCCATTATTATTGCCTTTACTACTTTGTGAAAGATTAGGTAACTACATTTATGGGGTCTATCTCTGGTCTCTGTTCTCTTCCATTGATTTATTAGTTTATTCTTTCACACTAACTTGATGGCTATGGCTTTATAGTAAATTTTGAAGTCAATCTTCCTACTTTGTTTTTTCATTCAATATTTTGTGGTCTCTTCTGGGCCTCTGTCTTGTCATATAAACTTTAGGACCAGTTTGTCAATAACCACAAAATAACTTGCTGAGACTTTAATTGAGACCACATTGAATCTACAGATGAATTTGACATCTTGATACCTTGACATCTTGACAGTATTGAGTCTTTCTATCCATAAACATGGAATATCTTTCCATTTATTTATTTCTTTGTTTCCTTTTATCAGAGTATTATAGTTTTCCTTATATAGATCTTACACTCATTCTATTAGATTTATACCTAAGTATTTCATTTTGAGGAGGACTAATGTGCATGGCATATTTTTTCTAATTTCAAATTCCACTTGTTCATTGTTGTATGAGACAACAGTTGATGTATATTAAACTTGTATTATGCAATCATACTGTAATCTTTGATTTGTTCAAATACATTTATTCTATTCTTTTTGAATTTTCTACATAATAATGTCATCTGAAAACAGTTTTATTTATTTATATATTTTTAAATCTACATACCCATTTTTACATTTCTTGTCTTACTGCATTAGCTAGTACTTCCAGAATGAGGTTGAAAAGGAGTGTGAGAGGAGACACCCTTGTTTTATTCCTTATCTTAGCAGGAAAGCTTCTAATTTCTCACCATTAAAAGTGATGTTAGCTTAGGTTTTTGTAGATATTCTTTATCTAGTTGAAAAAGTTCCCCTCTATTTTTAGTTTGCTGAGATATGTGGTTTTTTAATGTGGAGCATTGGGAATCTTACATGTTCTATGGATGGTCTGTGAAGGTATTTTTAGGTGTGATTAATGTGTAAATCAGTAGACTTTGATTAAAGCAGATCATCCTCCATAATGTGAGCAGGCCTCATCCAACATCTAGTCAGTTTAAAAGCCTTTTTTATTTTATTTTATTTTTTTATTTTTATGGCCACATCTGTGGCATATGGAAGTTGCTTGGCTGGGATTGAATCTGAGCTATCTATGCTGCAGCTTTGGCAATACCAGATCCTTTAACATACTGTGCTGGGCTGGGAATTGAACTTCTACCTGAACTGTGCACCTGAGCTGTGAAAGTTATATTCTTAACCCACTGCATCACAGCAGGAACTCCAAAAGCCTTAAGAGAAAAAAGACTGACAAACCTCTGAGGAACGGGGGGATACTATCTGCAGTTGTCTTTGAACTCATGCTATAATATTAGCTTTTCACTTAATCTCCAACCTACCAACCAACTCTACAGATTTGGGAACTGTTAGCCTCCACAATCTTGTTAGCCAACTACATAAAGTGGATTTCTCTCCAGCACCCCTCCACAAACACACACACCCCTGTTGGGTCTGTCTCTCTGGAGACTAAGATACATTTCTTAGGCATAACTGTCCCCATAACAAGACAAGTACCAGTTAATAACTACTTTACCATTTCAGTGTCATTATATAATTTATGCACAAGAGAATGCAGTTGAATTGCAACTCTTTTCATCACCATATAGATGTGGATATCTTATTCATTGTGATCCTGCATAGAAATGACTGAACTCTTATGATCTTTGTATTTCTATGGTGTCTGTTGTTACTTCTCCTTTTTCATTTCTAATTTTATTGATTTGAGTCCTCTTTTTTTCTTGATAAGTCTGGCTAAGGGTTTATCAATATGCAACTATACACCAATAAAATGGAAAACCTAGAAGAAATGGACAAGTTCTTTAGAAAGGTACAATTTTCCAAGACTAAACCAAGATGAAATAGAAATGATGAATGGACCAATCACAAGTAATGAAATTGAAACTGTGATTTAAAAACTTCCAACAAACAAAAGTCCAGGACCAGATGGCTTCACAGGCGAATTCTATGAAACATTCAGAGAAGAGCTAACACCTATCCTTCTGTAACTATTCTAAAAAATCGCAGAGGAAGGGACACTGCCAAACTCATTTTATGAGGCCACCATCACCCTGATACCAAAACCAGACAAGACACCACAAAAAAGGAAAACTACAGCACAATTTCACTGATGAACATAGATGCAAAAATCCTCAACAAAATACCAGCAAACCGCATCCAACAGTACATTAAAAGGATTGTACATCATGATCAAGTGGGATTTATTGTGGGGATTCAAGGATTCTTCAATATCTGCAAATCAATCAATGTGATACACCACATTAACAAAGTGAAGAATAAAAACCATATGATCCTCTCAACAGATGCAAAAAAAGCATTTGACAAAATCCAATACCCATTTCTGATAAAAATACTTCAGAAAGTGGGCATAGAGGGAACCTACCTCAACATAATAAAGGCTATCTATGACAAACCCCACAGCTAACATCATTCTCAATGGTGAAAAGCTGAAAGAATTCCTGCTGAGATCAGGAAGAAGACAAGGATGTCCTCTCTCACCACTACTATTCAACATAACTTTGGAAGTCCTAGCCATAGGAATCAGAAAAGTAAAAGAGATAACAGGAATCCAAATTGGAGAGGAAGAAGTAAAACTATCACTATTTGCAGATGACATGATCCTATACCTAGAGGATCCCAAGACTCTACCAGAAAACTGTTAGAGCTCATCAATGAATTTGGCAAAGTCACAGGATACAAAATTAATACACAGAAATCAACAGCATTTCTATATACTAACAATGAAAGATCAGAAAGAGACATTAAAGAAATGATCCCACTTACCATCACATCAAGAAGAATAAAATACCTAGGAATAAACCTACCTAAAGAGACAAAAGACCTGTACTCTGTAAACTAGAAGACACTGATGAAAGAAATCATGACACAGATAGATGGAAAGACATACCATGCTCTTGGATTGGAAGAGTCAATATTATCAAAAAGACTATGCTACCCAAGGCTATCTACAAATTCAGTGCAATCCCTATCAAATTACCAAGGATATTTTTCACTGAACTCAAACAAAATATTTTAAAGTTTGTTTAGAAGCACAAAAGACCCAGAATAGCCAAAGCGATCTTGAGAAAGAAAAATGGAGCTGGAGGAATCAGGCTCCCTGTCTTCAGACTACACTACAAAGCAACAGTCATCAAAACCATATGGTACTGGCACAAAGACAGAAATGTACATCAGTGGAACAAGATAGAAAGCCCAGAATTAAACCTACACACCTATAGCCAACTAATCTATGACAAAGGAGGCAAGAATATACAATGGAGAAAAGACAGCCCCTTCAATAAGTGGTGCTGGGAAAACTGGACAGCCACATGGAAAGGAATGAAATTGGAACACTTCCTAACACCATACACAAAAATAAACTCAAAATGGATTAAAGACCTAGATATAAGACCAGACACTATAAAACTCTTAGAGGAAAACATAGGCCAAATGTTCTCCAACATAAACCACAGCAACATCTTCTCAGATCCACCTCTGAGAGTAATGACAGTAAAAACAAAAATAAACAAATGGGACCTAATCAAACTTAAATGTTTCTGCACAGCAAAGGAAACCCTAAACAAAATGAAAAGACAACCCACGGAATGGGAAAAACTCTTTGCAAATGAATCGACTGACAAGGGATTCATCTCCAAAATTTATAAACACCTCCTACCGCTCAATACCAAAAAAACAAACAACCCCATCAAAAAAAATGGGCAGAAGATCTAAATAGACAATTCTCCAAGGAAGACATATGGATGGCCAAAAAACACATGAAAAGATGTTCACCATCACTCTTTATTAGAGAAATGCAAATCCAAACCACCATGAGATACCACCTTACACTGACCAGAGTGGCCGTCATCAAAACGTCTACAAACAATAAGTGCTGGAGAGGGTGTGGAGAAAAAAGGAACCCTATCACACTGTTGGGGGGATTGTAAATTGGTGCAACCACTGTGGAAAAAACAGTATGGAGATGCCTCAGAAAACTAAACATAGAACTCTCATTTGCTCTAGCAATCCCACTCCTGGGCATCTATCCAGAGAAAACCATGACTCGCAAAGACACATGTACTCCAGTGTCCATTGTAGCACTATATACAATAGCCAAGACATGGAAATAACCTAAATGTCCATTGACAGAGGAGTGGATAAAGAAGTGGTTTGTAAACAAAATGGAATATTACTCAGCCATCAAAAAGAACGAAATACCAGCATTTTTAGCAATATGGATGCACCTAGAAATTAGCGTGCTAAGTGAAGTCAGTCAGGCAATGAGACATCAACATCAAATGCTATCACTGACATGTGGAATCTGAAAAAAGGACTCAATGGACTTCTTTGCAAAACAGATACTGACTCACAGACTTTGAAAAATTTATGGTTTCCAAAGGAGAGAGTTTTGGGGGGTGGGGGGATCACTGCGGGTGTGGGATGGAAATCCTATAAAATTGGATTGTGATGATCATTGTTCAACTATAAGTGTAATAAATTCATTGAGTAATAAAAAAATGAAATGACTGAACTCAAATTCTCAAGAGCTCTTTCTGTTAAGTATACCCTCTAGATGTTATATAAGCTAAATACTTTTTCTACAGTGCAGGTGCAGTAACATTGCTTCCAGTTTGGTTCAGAGAGGCACTCTCAGTTTAGTTAAATACCTAATTTCATTCTTCAATTTCTATTCAAAACAAGATGACATTAGAACATAAAGAAGTGTTTCTCTCCTTATATTCTCTCATTGATTTAGCTGTATTATGCTTCTTTTCCTTCATTATGAATATGTTAATAGATTTAGGTAATAATATAGATGGTATTAATCACAATTCATAACCTAAAAAGAATAATAAATATAATTTTATTTTTCTGTAACTGGACCTATTTTCTGTCATGGGTCTTAACACAATGAATACCAGAAATGGATGGATATTAGATTTTTTTCTTCTTCTTTACCTCAGGAGTGCAATTTGGGATGGGGAACTTCAGGGCAATAGGCAAGAAATTCTCAGTTGTCATCTTACTTACTTACATCTTAATCCACCAAGCCCCTTCTTCATTATGAACCAGTGGCTGTTAGATCTTCTTGCCCTGTCTGCTTGATTTCATCCAATTCACCTGCTCCCCTCATCTTGTCCGGAGTAAGAGAACAAAAGCATGTTCCTTGCAATTTGAGTCTTAAATGCAAAATGAAGCTTTATTTCTCATTTCTACTTTAATTTTTTTATTGTTTTTGTCTGAATATTTACTCTTTTGTTCTTTTACTCTTTCTACTCTTTTTTGTTGTAGATGTTTCTGTGATAAATATAATATGAAGAAGTTTTGTTTTTTATCTTTGATGTTTTTTCCCCCACGAGAAATTTCTGCCATTAATTATCACATCTGGTATGTCAGTCTTAATATCGGACATGTTTAAGACTTTCTGTTATTTTTAAAATTCATCCTTGTCTCTCATTCCAATTTAATTTCTTCTTCTGTAAGTTAGAAACAATATCTATTGATTGCCTCTACAGTCCCACTTCAGAAGATTTAAAAAAATTAACATTCAGTTAATGACTCCCTTCTTTAACACTGCTGTTTTTGTCAACAAGTTATTGATATTTAAACATTATCTCTCCTTTAAAAAAAGAGATTTATATTTTTTAGTACAGTGATTCTGAGGCAGCCATGTTTATTAATCTTAATCAGCTGGAACACACTGATTTTTTAAATTTTTTAAAGAGGTGTCCAGGGTTAGTACACTCCTTAAGAGCTTGTGTGATTAAGCACTTATTTCCTTGTTTTGTTAAAATGGAACTTTGGCTGATTATAGAATATTCGAACAAGATTATTTCCTCTTGACAATGTAGACATTATCTTATTATCAATTGATGTCTAGAGTTACTGAGAAGATGCTTAAAACTTGGTTGCTGCTAGGATATTTATGTATGTTGAATAGAGAATGACCTCATGAAGAAAATTCATAATCTTGCATGTCACTTTGTTGTATCAAAACTACAGATAGAAAATAATGCTGAAACCAGATTCTTCTCAAAATGGTATCTATGAGCTTCTTACCCTCCCATCATGGAGGAGGTACATCAAAGTAAGCATAAATTTTGATTTCTTTTCACATATATATCGCATTTCACTGTGGATGGGCTCTTGGATTAGCCAGGAATCTACTATCTGTGGTTGAGGAAAAGAAAGTTCAAGTAATGCCAATCTTATTGAGAAAAAAAATGTGGGAGTTCCCATCGTGGCGCAGTGGTTAACGAATCCGACTAGGAACCATGAGGTTGCGGGTTCGGTCCCTGCCCTTGCTCAGTGGATTAATGATCCGGCGTTGCCGTGAGCTGTGGTGTAGGTTGCAGACGCGGCTCGGATCCCGCGTTGCTGTGACTCTGGCGTAGGCCGGTGGCTACAGCTGCGATTCAACCCCTAGCCTGGGAACCTCCATATGCCGTGGGAGCGGCCCAAGAAATAGAAACAACTACAACAAAAAAGACAAAAAGACAAAAAAAAAAGTGTAATACGGGATTCAGGCCTCTTAACCACATGCATGGCAAGATTCCTGGGAACCTGGGAGAAAGATATAAAACTATGCTTCCTAGGAGGAACTATTTACAGCGTACCACTGAGCATGCCTGTCTAATTTTGTTGGGAAAAGTGAAGGTCATTTAGGATCCAATCATTCTAAATATCATCATCTAAAAAAATCTCCTTTGACATCAGAGGCTCCTGAATCTTTTACTACCCTTCATATCCACCCAATTCTTCTTTAATTTCTTTTTTCTACACATAATGGCTTCATTACTTGCTAAGTGTGGCCATCCTTAAGTTACTTAATGACTCCTCTGCATGTGTATCTTCATTAAAAAAGGGGATATAGTAATACCTACTACATATGTGAGATATTATGTGAAACCATGCATGAAAGATGCTTAGTAACAATTCTGGATTGTAGCAAGCATTCAACAGAAGCAACCATTACATGTCAATATCACAGATTGCTCTATGCCTTGTGTGTGTGTATAAAGAGTATACTAATAAAAATAAGCCTGGGAAATGGAGGTTTTCTTAAACCTTTGACTTTATCTGTACATAATATACTTTTTAAGTATTTTTGGAAATTAATATATCACCAATTACCACGTTGGTGTGCTTTGGGTCTTAGTTCTGAAACCTCTCCATTCTTACCCACAGTGTTTCTTATGGATCTCATCCACTTCTATTGCTAAAATTATTATCTTCAGCCTATCTTTTTCAGCCCCCATCTCTGCTCTTAGACACACTCTACAATCCCACTACAGTTACTTCTGTTAGATTTTTGAATACATCATGTTCTCTCTGACCTCCAGGGTTTTGAATACTCTTTACCACACTTTATGCCTCATTAACTCCTCCTAAGCCTTCATGTTTCAATTGGATGTCACATTTTAAGGGTGAATGCTGCTGTAATGTCCCAGGTTTAGCTACTCCCTATTCAGGTAATAGCAGCATGTTCCTGAAGTTTCACTCTATTTGTGTATATCTCCTCAATTAAAACCCAAAGAAGGCCCTTATCTATGTGATTCCTCAGCATATCCCCAGAGCCTAGGCTAGTGTCTGACATATAATAGGCACGTGATATTTTTCAGATGAATCATCTCTTAGCATTGGCACAGTAAATAGAGTTAATATGCCATACTGCTCTTTCCAGGATTTTACATATGTTGTCTGATCATTTCTAAGTATAGACTTTATCTGATACATATTTAAGAAATTTGGTTACAGTAGTCTCTTAATTTCCATTTTCATCAAGCAAATGACCAGTCTGAAAATGGGATGTAGGGGTTCCCTTGTCTCTTACAAGGTTAAGGACCTGACATCGTCTCTGTGAGGATGAAGCTTCAGTTCCTGGCCTTGCTCAGTGGGTTAAGGATCCATCATTGCTACAAGTTGCCATGTAGTTTGCAGATGCAGCGTGCATCTGGTGTTGACATGGCTGTGATGTTGGCTAGCAGCTGAGCCTCTGATTAGAGCCCTGGCCTAAGAATTTCCATATGGTACAGGTGTGGCCATAAAACGAAAAAGTGAAATAAAATAATGGGATGTAGCTACCAAAGATTCATGCTGTGAAGCAAGTTGTTTGAACATAATGGGCAGCCAACTTGTTTCTCATCACTTAGCATGTTGTTCCATACTCAGATTCACTGACCGAAAAAATGCATGATATACTAAAAAAGGTTACTTGACCATATTCAATAGGACTCAAGTGAGAAAATATGTAAGACAAATAGCACTGTTTTTTGAATGTTGCTTTCTTACTCATTTTTAATTTAAGAGCTATGGGTTTAGATTGGGTATATTTGTGTATCTCTGCTTAAAGTCACAGGTGCTTTATCACCAAAAGGCAAGACTACAAACCATCTAGTGCATGCAGATTTACCCAGCCTGGCATAAAGTAAAATACATAAATTAGATAATCTAAATGTTTTTCTCTCTTTAGCCATACCAATTCTGTTTTTAATTCTGCACTAACAGAATTCATTGTCATATTGAGGTGCTGAAGGTCACCTTGGTCAGTAAGATATATACATAGAATGTCCTCAGTCATTGATCCAAAGTTTATTAAAATCGAAGAAGTAAACTTTGAGGGTAAACTTTCAAATTCTGTAGTAGGTATGCCACTTTTTAGAAAGACTTAAATTTACTTTAAAATAATAGTTCTTAAACTTTTTGGTTATAGGAGCCTCTTTAACTCTTAAAATCTATTGAACATTCCAAAAAGCTTTTGTTTATGTGGATTATATCTGGCAATATTTATTTTCAGTAAAAATCAATAACAAGAGTTTTAAAAATATAAAACACCTAAGTACTCTTCTTATTAGCTGTCAGAATCATGACATCATCATATGCCATGTAGGTTCCAGAACATTCCTCTGTACATATGTGAGACATTGAGAGTACAAAGGCAAATGACATCTTAGTGATACTAAAAGAACTTTGAGCTCATGAATTCTCTGAAAAGGTCTTGGTGAATCCTAGGACTTTCTTGATCACACTTTGAGAAATATTAATATATTACCATGTGACACATTCCCAATCATTATAAACTTTTCTACATTTCCAAAGCTTTATGAGCATAATCATTATAAGAAATAGTGGAAAATTATTTCCTAAAAGAAACCCTAGGGTATTATCATCTTGCTATGGAAATATTGCCCTCTATTCCATTAGGTTATAGAAAAACTCCAGCATACTTAAAGCCTTTCTGCATTGCAGGACTTGTCAGAACCTTTATAGTGATAATTTACATTAGGGTTATTCAATTATGAGATATCATATTCAAGGTTCTTAAATTTACTTTTCAAGACTGAATTTTTACAGGCCATCTTATGAGAATGATAATGGATAATGAATAAAATAATTGAAACTTATACAATATTGTCACTTTATTTTTCAGATAAAGAACATCTCAGATTGATTATTCACCTATTTTGTTTAAATATCACAATCCAGATATCATACTTACTTATTTTTGTTTACTGATTGGAAGTGTTCACCAGTATTTTGTGAATTAGTTAATCAAGTTTCTGTTTTGAAGTATCTCTAGCAACTCATTTCAGGACCTTTTTAAAATTGATTTGTTTAAGTCTCCAATGATTTCATTATTCCCTCCACCTACTAATACCGTTGAAAGGTTATAGCCTTATGATTAAACATCCATCATTCTTGAGTTTGCCTTTGATAACACAATAATTTGGAGGTGGAAAAGCATTAAGCAGAGAGAGGTAAGGTGCATCCTTACAATAAGGGAGTCTTTCTCTTCCCCTTCCATTGCTGTCTTCTTTGCAAACATTTGTTCAGATAGATGGGTTCTTGGTATTGAATGAGATGGTGGAGAAATATCACCCTCTGCCTTTTGTAGTTTTCATATTCTCTACTTGGAAAATTATTTTAGTTAAGGGGTAAATGATCATGAACTTGAATGAACTCCAAGACAGAATTTTGGCAAATGACTCCAGATGGATGTATCCTCAAGTTCTCCAGGACTTTAAATAACTTCTGATTCAAATCCATTTGAGCAATTCTGGGTTTAAAGAACTAAATAGGTTGATTTGCTGTGGGACTCTCAGAGCTTTTCACTTGACAGTATGTGTTATCAATTGCTTAGAGAAGGGTGGAATATACAGGGTGCCCAAATGTACCTAATGATGTAAAATTTAATAGAGGAATGACTCAAACTAGAGTAGTGCAGAATATGTTTTAGAAACAGTTGTTCTAGGTTGAAGTGAGTGTTCTATAGTTGGTTAAGCATGGGTCAATTATATGAGTTTTCCTTTTATTTGTTTTTAATTTGCTGCACTGTTGGAAATTGAGTTTTAATTATTTTATTATGGATAGAAAGGTGTTAGGGAAACTGTTGTTTGATTCACTGATATTTGCACGTATTATAAAATGGGAAGGGAAGCACTGTTCTAGGTTTTCAAGTTAAGAAACAATAACACCACTTTATTCAAAAACTATAATCCACTTATACTCAACATTAGACTAAAATCCTGTTGATGAATAAGCACTTATTATTGGAAACCCAGCTAAAGTGTGACCAATAATTTTCATTGAGTTGAATATGCTGATTTCAGGGTGGTGAGAGCGACTGGCCCTCTTGCATAGCATCTATAAACAGGGCTTGAATCCAGCTGACTAGAGCCCAAGAACATGCTAGGGCACTTCATATTCAATACACAGCCCTATAAAGAGAAGAAAAATGAGCCTTGTCCAAAACTCTTACCTCAGCACCCACTGGCAAAAATAAAATGCAAGCTGGGGACCAGGTCTTTTTGAAGCTGATTTTTTAAAAACTCTCTAACAGGCCTCTGGTGGTTACAGATATTGATCGTCAGAAAGTAATCTGTTCAGGTTTGGGGGCATGCCAGTACAAATTGTGGAATGCATTCCTTCCTCTCCAAGGACATGTTGAGCTTTTTATATTGTCTATACTGGTTCACTTGTCAGCTGTCTTCCCTGTTTGACATGAATTATTTTCTACCTTTTGTAGATGTATAATTAAATATATTTTAAAAATAGGAAATTTTATTAATATAGAATCTTTAGCTTGAGTCAAAACATTCTTTTCATCTTTTTTAACCCTCATTTTTCTTCCATAATCATTATTTGATTCCCTCTGGCTGCCTGCTACTTATTTGTAGTAGTACCATTCATCCATTGAGACCTTTCCATCTGTCACACAGCTTTGCTTTCTTTCCCCAGAAGCTTTATTCTCCTACTGTGCCATGTTTACTTTTTTTTTCTTTTTTCCCTTTTTTGTCTACCAGTTGAATTGAGCATTCTTTTGTGCAGGTGTTTTTCACCTTTGTTTTTTTTTTTTTGTATTTGTTTTTGTTGTTTATTTAAAAAATTCAAACTAGGCAAATGATGCTGAACTAGATAAAAGTGACACCCAGAAGGGGCGTATTTGCTAATCTTCAAAGACTGATATAATTTAAAAAAATTCCACAGGTCATTGTTCTAGTATGTAAAGGTAGATCCAATACAATTTTGAATGTTAAACGAAATGGTAGGAATTATTTCAATCAGTATTTGAATATGAGTAAACAATGATACTGATATTTTACTCTCATGTGTCTATTTACATCTTTACTATGTGTAATTGCTGATTAAAAGCTTATTTACTATGAATTTCAATGCTTAGAAGCACATAAAGATTGACACTAGATACCATTTTACAATCAAGTTCTGTTAAAGAGTAGGCATCTTCTGCCTAGAGAACAGATTCTAAGGATATGAAGATAAATGCAGGCATTCATGAGAAATTAAGTTATTGAAAAGTCTCCATTTGTTTACATTATTGAAGAAATTTAATTTAATTCTGTTATAGTTTTGGTTTGTTATGCCTATCCAACTAAAATATAATTTAGCCTCCTTTTTGAGGTTTACAGATGACCAAGTCCACATTGCTCAAACTGCCACTGTTTTACCTGGTGCTGAATCCACTTCCTAAGGGTATTCCCTTATGCTAAGCAAAAGGTACAGCTTCTGCTGTCAACAGGCTCACAGTCTGTTTGACAGAGAAGGAAGACTGACTTTTCACTTAAAGAATCCAAGGTGCCACAGGATGTTGAGAATATATTTGCTGAGATATGATAGATTATGTTCTAATCACACCTGGTTTAGGTTAGGAAGGATAAAATAGCCCTAAAGTATTTTACAATAGGCTTTTTGCTTTGTTTTGTTTTGTTTTGTTTTGTTTTAAAGGCCATCAGGGGATAAAATGGGAGGACAGTAGTAGCAATCTAGAAAGTAGCAGGTAGAGAGATATGCAGGGATGGGGAGAGTAAGTAGTTCGGAAGAGAAGTGTGCAGACATTTTTTCCTTTTTGGAGAAAAAAAAGATGTAACTGAAAACGTTAATAATTACTGATAGCTGATTGTATTTCAGTCCCTGAACAACCAAAGATAATAAGTCAGAGTCCTTGCTTGTAAGAAACTCTTAATCTAGTAATGAGTATAAGACAAATAAGTAAATAATTTTATTGGAACCCGAAAAGGCTGTAAGAGATATACTGTTTTTTTTTTTTCCTTGAAATATGATAAAGTATCTTGTTATTGGAGTTCCTGCTATAGTACAGCAGGATCACAGCATCTCTGCAACAACATGACTTGGGTTCGATCCCTGGCCCAGTGCAGTGGGTTAAAGGATCCACTGATACCACAGCTGAGATGTAGGTCACAATTGCAGCTTGGATCTGATCCCTGGTCCGGAACACTATATGACATGAGGTAGCCAAAATAAATAAATAACTCATATATAAATAAATAAATAAAAAGTATCTTTTTATCAGGACAACTTCTACTTTGAAAACAATATAAAAGCTAGAGAAAATGCAAAAAGTAGCTGACCGAAGAAGGCATTGTAGAGAATTCAAAGTAGGCAGGTTTCGAAGGGTCTTAGGAAAAGGAATGCATTTTGAGGTGAAATTGGTATTCTCTGCCACTGTTTTCTTGATGAATTTTCAAATTACTAAATTTTGTGAGATGGAATTCCATGAAATCAAGAAGAATAAGGAGAAAATTTTGCAATTTCACAGTGCTGAAGAGACAAAAATAGGAGGTCAAATTCTACCAAGGAGAAGAGACCTTGAAAAAAAAAATCTAGATTTAAAGTTGAGAACCCAAGAAATCTATGTTCTAGGAATAAAGGAAAATCAGAAATAGACCAGATCTCACAAATCTTGAAAATCAGTCTCAAATCAGCTCACTCCTAATAAGAACTATGTAATCTGTTCTACTCTAACTACCTGCCTGGAAAAATATTATAACATCATGCGAAGACTTTAAATCTTTATATCTGGAATTCAATTATTGTATTTTGCATGTCTTTTTGCTTAAGTTTCATATCTTATATTTCTTTGCTCAGTGTTTCCTATTAATAACAATCTTTGCCTCCAGTTTATTTCCAATGTCTTGTGTCATCTTTAGCATCAACAGTCTAAAGTCTTTTTTACCTGGAGGCTGAAAATCTCCTGATCACTTAGCTGTTTTTCTGTTTTTTTTTTTTTTCTTTCTCCCTTATCTGAGTTATAGTTCTTTGTCCTTTCATTTTTATAGGTTTTTGGTGTGGTGACCTTTTTGCAGAAAGTAGAGTTGTAGCCTCTCTTACTTCTGGTGTCTGCCCCCCTTGTGGCTGAAGTTGGTAAGGGGGCTTGCTGTAGGCTCCATTATGGGAGGTACTGGTGCCTGCCCACCTGAAGGTATGGCTGATTCCTATCCCTCTGGTAGGTGGGGCTTTGTCTCTGGGTGACAATAGAGGCGGCTCTGTGCCTGAGGGTGTCTTTAGGCTGTGATCCCATCTGGATTGTTGGTTGGCCTGGGGGTTCTAAATGCTGATGGGTGGGGCAAGATTTTCCCAAAATAGCCACCTCCAGAAAAACCAACTCTGATGAATATTCCCAAGAGCTCTCCCCCCCAATGCGCTTCCCCCACAACAAGCCACAGTCACCTCCTATTTTCCCTGGAGATCCTCCAAGAACTGCAGTTAGGTCTGACCCAGATTCCTAATGAGCCTTTGCTTTGCCCTGGGACCCAGTGCACCTGAAACTCTGTGTGTGCCTTTCAAGAATGGGGTCTCCGTTTCCCCCAGTCCCATGGAGCTCCTGTGCACAGGCCCACTGACCTTCAATGCCAGATGCTCCAGGGGCTCTTTCTCCCAGTGCCGGATCCCCAGGCATGAGGATTTGACATGGAGCTCAGAACTCTCACTCCTGTTGGTGAGTCTCTGTGATACATTACTTTCCAGTCTATGGGGCTTCCCATCCAGGAGGTATGGGGTTGCTTATATGGTGTCCTACATCTTGATATGGTGTCTTCTTTGTCTTCTGGAGTAGGATATCTTTTTGAAAGTTTCCAGCCCATTTGATTGAAGGTTTCTCAGCATTTGGTTGTAATTTTGTTGTTTTTATGAGAGAAGTTGAGCTCCATTTCTTCTATTCCACCATCTTAATCCTGTCTCCTATATCTGGAATTCAAGTGGTAAAAAACATACCTTACATCCTAGGAGAGAGAGAAAAAAGGAACAAAATTCCAGGAAAAAAGAAACAAAAGAAAGCAAGCCACAGATCATGAAATACTGAAATTTAGGATATACCATTTAAAATTATCTGCAATTAATACTTTTAACAAATAAAAATTCTCTGGAATTCTTCACACTAAATGGAATCAGTAACTAGGAGTCACATGAATATCCTAGAATTATAAAATAAAATCACTTTTAAAAAAAGGTATAAATTTTGATGGAAAAAACTGGGCAGTGTCTGTCCTAATAAACCCTGTACTCCTCACTACATGATACTGAGCTTGGTACTTGGTAGAGCTAGTTACTGCATTATCTGTTGAATGGGTGGGTGCTTAAATGAATAAAGCCAAATTCACTTTAAAAAAATCACTGAAATTAATCAGTATAAAAAAGTCAAACAAAAGAAAGAAGGGAAAGGAGAAACAAAACCATATGAAATAAATAGAACATGAAAAGCAAATTGCTAGATTAAACCTAACCATATGGGTTATCATAGTAAATGTGAGTGGATAAACAATACAACTAAAAAGCAGGAATATTTCAGACTAGATAAATAGTAAAAAACACCCAGTCATAAATTGTCTAGAAGAAAACTCTAAGAAGGCTGGAATGCTATGTTAAAAAAAGAAGACAAAGTAAATTATCAGGTATAAAGAGGAATATTTCATAATTATGGAAATCATCAAGACATAATAATCCTAAGTCTGCACATGCTCAATAGTGAATTTTAAAATACATTAAACAAAATTTGATAGAATTAAAAGGAGAAATAAAAATCCATGATTAATTGATAGAATAGTAATTAAACAATTAGAAAATTTTTAAATTAGCATATAAAAATTTGAAGAGTAACTTAACTTGACCTAATTTATATTTATAGGATACTCTGTCCAAAAAACACTAGAATATATATTCTATACCATATGCTAGACTATAGTACAAGCATTGTTAAAATCATAGTGTGGGCTCTACCCTCAATATATTTAAATGAAAACCAGTAACAGAAAATGTCTGAGAATTCTCAAAATATTTAGAAGTTAGAACACACATATAAAGAAATCATAGGTCTAAAAAGTAATCACAAGGGAAATTAAAAATATACTTTGTACTGAATATAAATGAAAACATGATTTATCAGAATGTGCAGTCTTAAGCAGCAGCTAGAGAGAAATTTATAGCTTTTAATACTAATGTGTGGAAAGAAAGTCTTAATTAAGCTCCCATCTTAAGAAATAAGAGAAAAGGTAAACCTAAAACAAATAAATGGATGAAAGCATGAATAAAGGATAAGAAATCACTGAAATAGAAAGTAGACAGAAATGTCAAAGAAAAAAAAAGTTGCTTCTTTGAAAAATATCTATGCTCAAGGATATAGAAAAATTCAGGAGAATATAAGCCATTACATGGGGGGCGGGGGAGAAAGGCATCTCATGTGGAATTAGAGCTACAGAAAGGAAAGACAAATTGGAGAAAGCAGTATTTGAAAACATTGGGCCAAAAATTTTCCAAAACTGTTGAAAGATATAAAGCCACAGATACAAATATGTAAATACATACATATATATATATATGTAACATTAAAATGTGAGCACACATGAAGGTGAGTATTAAGTAAACATTCTAAGAATGTTTTCTAAGAACATGTTCTAAGAACTTTTTTATTTCCATGAGGTGGAGAACTACTAATTTATAGTCAGAATAGATGTTAGTAATTCCTATGGTAACCCCTTAGGAGGTGTGTTAAAAATGTATAATTAACAAGCTAATAGAATAGAAAATGGAATAATAAAAAATTCTTAGCTTGGAGTTCCCATTGTGGCTCAGCAGAAAAGAATCTGGCTAGTATCCATGAGGATGCAAGTTCAATCCCTGGCCTCACTCAGTGGGTTAAAGATCCATGAGCTGTGGTGTAGGTCACAGACACAGCTTGGATCCTGAGTTGCTATGGCTGTGACACAGGCCAGCAGATACAGCTCTAATTCATCCCCTAGCCTGGGAACCTCCATATGCTGTGGATATGGCCCTAAAAAGAAAAAGAAAATAATTCTTAGCTCAAAATTAAACAAGAAACAAGGAAAAGTAGCAGCAACAAATTGGATAAACACAAATAAAATAGTAAGATAGTAGATTTTTATTTAAATATATCAAGTTTGATTAAATATAAACAGATTTAATTAAAAGACAAATGTCACCATAAGAAAAAAATGCTATAATATATAGTTCTTAACAGATATGCCATAAATGAAAAAAAAAAAAAGCAGAAAAGGCAGAAGGCACATATTAAAAAACCTGTTGTAACTATTCCAATAAAAAGATAGTAGGCTTTCCGGCAATAAATTTTTCCTAAAGATAAATATTTCATGATGATTAAAAGACCCACTGGAAAATAATACATTTATAAATTTATATACAGATAGTAATGTAGTATCATTATAGACAAAGCAAAAACTGAAAGGATTATATAGCAAGATAGACTATTCCAGAATCATATTTGGAGATTAAACCCACTTCTCTATCTGGTGAAATAAGGAGATAAGAAATAACAGTAGAAGTAATGAAAATCACAGTTAATTAATTTTATCTAATTGTTCTATTTAGAAAATGGAATTCTCAACAGCAAAATATACATATTTCAATAAAGGAGTCTCAGTACATTTCAAATAACTGAACTCAGAGTGTGTTTTCTGACCACAGTGAAATCAAGGTTGAATTGATTTCAAAAAATGTAACTAGAAAATACCCAAATCTTTGGAAAATTAAACTCTATGCCTCTAAACTATCCACGAGTCAAAGAATATATGAAAGAAATGTGAGTTGAACACTAATGAGAATTACGTATTAATACCTATGGGTTGCAGCTAATACCTGCTTGGAGGGAAATACAGTCAAAAATGCATATGTAGAAAAAAATCTTTCAATCAATAATCCTGGTACCCACATTAAAAGACTAGAAAAATAACAAGAACTGAATCCAAAGAAAGTAGTGATAAAAAAATAATTACAATATGAACAGAAATTAATGATATATTAAACAAATGCAAACTTGAAAAAGTCACCACAGCCAGGAGTTGGTCCCTTGGAAATAATAGGACTTATAACCTTCCAAGATTGGTAAAGGAAAAAAAAAAAAAATGAAAGTTTAATATGCCAATAGCAGGAATAAAAAAAGGCACGTCATCTGAGATCCTGATAGTATAAACCATGATCAATCCTAATAATATGAACATTATGCCAGTATACTTGAATATGTATATAAAATTCAAATTCCCGGAAAACTTCAACTTGTCAAGCTGGTTACCAAAAAAAAAAAAAAACACCTTAATTATGTATGCTAGTATTATGTCTATTAAATGAATGGAACTTATAATTTAAAACCCTCCTAAAAAGAAAACTCTAAGCTTAAATAACTTTAACCTTAAAGAAAGCCATACACCAATCTAACTTTCCAAGGAGGGTGAGAGATGGAATATTTTCTATCTCATAAATATGTATTTTAGAAGATTAGCATAAATTTTATACTCAAAACTGACAAGGACTTTACAAGAAAGAGAAATTACAAACCAATCTTTTATTAACACACAGAAAAAAAAATTATTTAACTTGGTGTAAGCATCAAAAGTCCCAGCACATGAAAGTTGTAATACACAATAAAAAAATAAGATTTATTTCAAGCAATCTTGTTCAATATTCAATAATTAATATATTTTTACTCTATTAACCATTTGAAGGTGAAAAATCATATGATCATTCAAAAGTGCAGAAAAGTATTTGATAAAATTCCACACTGTTTCATGACTAAAGCTGTTAGCAATCTCAGAACAGAAAATACTTTCTTATTCTAACGATAGCTTCAAAAAAACTTAAAATGTTGAGAATAATAAGTTGTATACTAACTAGGGTTCAACATACTCATTGCCAGATCTAGAAGATATACTCCTAACTATATCAACTTTTCACAGTTCATAGATATGTGTACCAAAGCATGTAAAAGTTAAAAGACTTTGCTTATAATAACTTGTAACTGGAAGCAATGCAAATGTTTATCTGCTGTAGAAGAGACAAGTTGTGATGTAGTCAAACAATAAAATATCCAATTAAATTTAATTTTATAAAATAAAATAAAAATGTACTGCTACATATGAAATTGTGGATAAACCTCAAACATGATATGGAACAAAATAAGCCAAGCACACAGCAATTCCATTTATATAAAATTCAAAAACCCGGGAACTATTTAGCGGGGTGGAGGTCAGAATATAGGTCCATTTGCAGAGAGCAATGATGGGGAAGTAACATGAGGTGGCTTCAGGCCTACAGGGAATTTTTATTTCTTAATCTATGGGATGGATGGCCACTTGGGTATATTTACTTTGAAATAGTTAATCAAAATGTATTCTTAACTATTTTTGCACTTCCCTGAATATATGTCTGATATGGACTGAATTGTGTTCCTTCAGAATTCCTTTGCTGGAACTCTAAACCCCAGTGTGATTATGTATAGAGGTGGGTATTGGGGAGGTAACTGGGTTTATCTGAGTTCATGAGGGTTGTGCCCTCAGAATGGGATTAGTACCCTCATAAGAAGAGAAGACAGAGAGCTCACTGTCGCTCTCACCATGTAAGAATGCAACAAGAAGGTGGCCATCTTCAATCCAGGAAAAGAGCTTTCTTTGTAACTGGGAACAACCTGGTACTCTCAGAATTCCTGCCTCCAAAACTATGAGAAAAATAAATGTTTGGGAGTTCCCATCGTGGCGCAGTGGTTAACGAATCCGACTAGGAACCATGAGGTTGCGGGTTTGGTCCCTGCCCTTGCTCAGTGGGTTAAGGATCCAGCATTGCCCTGAGCTGTGGTGTAGGTTGCAGACGCGGCTCGGATCCCGCGTTGCTGTGGCTCTGACCGTAGGCCAAGTGGCTACAGCTCTGATTCGACCCCTAGCCTGGGAACCTCCATATGCCGCAGGAGCGGCCCAAAGAAATAGCAAAAAGATAGATAAATAAATAAATAAATAAATAAATGTTTGTTGCTTAAGCCACCTAGTCTAGTCTATATTGTTAGCAGCCTGATCTGCCTAAGATATATGTTACTTCTATAAAGAGTCTACTTAGAAAAGTAGACAAATGTATTTTCACAAGTTTTAGGAGTAGTAGAAAGGTACATATATTGTCAATGAGCAGCAATATCATCATAGAAGTAATACTTTGGCTAGTTCTGAAGAAAGAGTACAGAAGTCCTTAGTGGTGCTGCTTTGGCAGCACATATACTGAAATTGGAACTATACAGAGAAGATTAGCATGGCCTCTGTGCAAGGATGATCTGCAAATTCATGAAGTATTCCATATTTTTGGACTGGGAGTTTGGGGTTAGTAGATGCAAACTATTGCATTTGGCATGTATATGCAACGAGATCCTGCTGTATAGCACAGGGAACTATATCTAGTCACTTGTGATGGAACATGATGGAAGACAATATGAGAAAAAGAATGTGTGTCTGTGTGTGTGTGTGCATATATATGTGTGTGTGTGTGTGTGTGTGTGTGTGTATATATTACTGGGTCACTTTGCTGTACAGCAGAAATTGACAGTTCAACTATAGTAGAAAAAATAAAAATCTTAAAAAAAAGTAAAAGCTAAGCAGTATGTATTGGAAAAAACTAAATTAAAAAAAAAGTCCACAGTGTAGAGTGAGCTTGATGTACCTTACAAATCAGTGGTGGTACAGGACTAAGGATGCCAGCTTAAAAATATGGATTTCATATGTGTGAAATATACAATTATTATAGATTATTATGTTTGAGTATGAGTAATCCAAGAAGAAAGGACTGTATGCACACTAGAGACAAGGAATCTTATAGAACACTGCTATAATTGTTCAAACACAATAGTTTTGGAATGTTGATTATGTTGACTTTACTATGTGTAAATAATCATTGATTTATGGTATGTGCAGATCTTTGGTATTTGTTTTTAGAAGTCACTTCATCCTTACTCTATGTTCTTTTTAATAACAAAAAGCACTTTATAATGATATTATCTCCTTGATATAATGACATTCCTTTGAGTATTAAGCAATATAAAAAATAAACCACAAGGTCATATTTAATGTCTAAGATGTTAGGACCCTACCTGTGAATACCATTGCTAGTAGCAACGAAGTCATTTTTGAAGTATCCTCTTATCTTGAATATTTAGTCACTATGGTTATTGCCAGTGCCCCTCATGTGTGGAAGCAGAGCAAATAAATTTAGGGGCACCAAATAGTCCCATAAAGGTTCTATCAAAGTTGCCTGGAGATAGAGCTATATTGGGGGAATGTTGACCTGATATGGTTAAGTTAGAGGTATTTTGACTTCTAAAAGTATTTCTGTTTTTTTTTTTTAACAGTGGTGATGGTAACAAAAAATCAAAGGGATGTAGAATTTATTTAATGACAAACCTATGAAAACTTACAGATATGAAGAATGCCTGAAAATAGGAGAAAGATAATCATCTCCTAGTGGGAAGTGTTGCTTTGCTGATTCTCAAGTTCCTTTTACAAACATACTCAATATCCAGTGAATCTACCTTATTGCTATAAGGACACATCACATTCTTTAACAAGCCAATTCTGAGTGTTTCTACACATGGGTAGAGAGTTGAAATAAATCTTTCTGTGTATGACAAAATCCTCAGCATGCTCCTGAGAAAATTCTGTAGGATGACTTAATCAGAGGTCAGTTGGAGGCACTGAATGAATCTGACTGACCATCCTAAGTAAGATTTGGCTTCAGATCTGAAGTCCTGTCCCCACTGCAATCATGAATTATGCACAACATGTCAATACAGCCTTGACCAGGTGACTAATTCCTTCCCATTATGGCAAATTTACCTGCTTGCCCAGCCAGGAGATTTACTGTCAGAGAGTAGGCATTCAATGAAGATGTGTTAAGCAATTGAACAAGTTTGATAAAAGGATCATGGAACACGTCTTCCTAGGAAGGAAACTGAAAGCTTTGAAGACACAGATTATGTTTTCATGTCTTCTCCCAGTGTAAAACCATTATTTTGGATAGGTAAGGAGAATGTACTATCAAGAAAGAAAAATCTATAATATTATTTTTGTGGCCCATGACTGACATTTTCAGACAAATTGCCACCTGAGTTGTGATAGAGCTCTTCTTAAAATATAAAGAAGGTTGTATTTTGCAATAAATTCACTAGTCTTATTAAAAGATTTAAAATAACTTTTGAAAAAGATAAATAATTCAAATCAGTATTTTAAAAACTGGGTATTTCTCAGTTTAATAAATACATTAATATAGATAATAATGAAATTATGGAAGTAATCATAAGAATGAAATCATAGAAGTAAGCATGAACAACTTGATGGCCTTGTAAAAAAAAATGAAACTGTGTCAAGAAAGTACCCAATAATTCTAAGGAAGACACCACAAAGAAAAGGATTATGACACAGAGTAATGAATATTTTTACAAATACATATACATATACAATACATATATACACATGCAAGTCATACATATGTATATACATATATGCACATGACATAATCAGCCATGTTTTTATACATAATGCTAAAATAACTAAAGTAATATTACAGTATTACTCAAAATGATTGGATCAGATTTATGAGTAAATGGATGACTAAATCTTGTGTATAAGAAATACATCCTTTGTAGCAATTGGTGTTGACAAAGTATGTCTATAAATATGTTTGTGAATCCACAGCCTGGCTAAAAGGAAGGTGTGTCTTATACTTTCCTATTATAGGTAATAGGACTGGTCCAATGGCAAAGTCAGTGACGAAGAATGGCCCTGTTGTTATGTACCAGTGATCTACATTATTGATATGTTTTTACTTTCATTATGTCTCATAATGGTGAGAAAACAGTGTAATAAGTTCTACTATTTTTGTATAAGAATTTTTACATAAAGTAGAAGTCATGTCAACCTTGAAAGAATATCATATTTTTATAGTAGAATTTTTTTTCGTCTCTCTCTCTCTCTCTCTCACTTTTTCTTTTAGGGCTACACCCATGGCATATGGAGCTTCTAGGCTAGGGGTTGAATTAGAGCTGCAGCCACTGGCCTGCACCACAGCCACAGCAACACCAGTCCGAGCCATGTCTGCCACCTACACCACAGCTCACAGAAACACCAGATCCTTAACCCACTGAGCAAGGCCAGGGATCAAACCTGAGTCCTCATGAATGCTGTCAGATTTGATTCCACTGAGCCACAACAGGAACTCCTATATTAGAATTTTAAATAGTGACATGATCACATAGATAAACATAATAACCTTACAATTCCAATTAGTAAAATTCAAAATGTTTAGAGAAATATGGGTATAATTCTATGGACCCTAAATATGAATAGTTAAAAATGATATGTGTCTATAAAAATGAATTTTTATTTATAATTTAAAATAGCTATAGTAAAAAAGGCAAGAGGTATGGATGTTACCAGTGTGTAATTAGTGTGTATGTAGGCCATGTTTTATCCATACCTTTACATGATTGGGAAGAATCCTGAGGTACAAAATTTAGGGCAAGAAAAGGAATAAGTCATTGGGAAAATGTATTTTTATGAGAAAAAGAAGGGAGAAAACCAAGATTATCAATGCTTTATTGCTTAACTGTGCTTTTTCAAAGAAAAAATTATTTCTATGAAAGAAAGTATAGTTCACATAGGTTTCATAACTAAATGAAGAGGGTCACTGAAGTGGGAGGGAAGCTAGATATGAAGAATGATAGAATTGAAGGTGCTTGCACTAAAAAAAAAAGAGTAAAATTTGACAACAGAATTATAGTTTTCAAAGTTTGAAAATCAGTCCTGGGAAAATACAGTTTAGTTATTCATAATAGTCTATATAATATAATAGACTGCCAAGTATGCACATTTTTGACTTATAAAAGCCAGTGTTTATTAGTGTTGGAAAGGATTTGCAAGTAAACAAGATCTCCTTCACCAAAAGTCTGTCAGCAGAACACTCAACAGGGAGAAAAAGATTCTTTGGAAGACAAGATCCCTATTAAGAACCCTTTCATTTCTCCTCCTTGAGGATACTATGAGGTTAGATGATACCACAAGGACAAGTCATTCTATGAAACAGAGCTGGAGATAATGGTTCCACTAATGAGGACTCAGAAGTCAAACACATTAAACTGAATGAGGGTCTAGTAAACCAATCTCCGACTCCAGTTTTCAGAATTCAGTCACACAAAGATGTACACACAATGGAAAGACCAAGATGGGGCAGGAGTCCAAATGACTTCAAGAATGCTTGCTGAATTGGAACATTCAGGAGTGGAATCCTGCCTTCCTTCACAGAAAGGATGGAACATTAGTGTTAGTGCTTTTTGTGAAAGAAGTATGAAATGGACTGAAATATTTTACTTGGTCCAGGGACTGAAGCAAGTATTAGACACTTTAGGTTCTTACATTCTCAAATACAGATTTAATGAAAATTATAATAAGGGATTTTCAGTTTACAGGGAATAAAATGAGAGCTGATCAAGTAAATATTTTAATATACTCCTTTTGCAAACTACATGTGTTATACTAATGCCTAAAAACTAGTTTTAGATATACTTCAAAATTTATTGAGCATTTGTGTATACTAAGTGACTTACATGTATCATCTCTTTTGGTTTATCTTTTGTATTAACTCTGTGAAGCAGAAATGATTATTGTCATAATTTTGACAAATAAGGGAACTGAGATTTAAAGTGGTTAAGTAATTAGTACAAGACAGAGCTGAAAAGTGGCATGGCCTGTAACCAATAATCTGTAGGTGATACTGGTATCCTACTGATGTTGAAAATCAAACTGCTCTGAATTGTGGCTTTGGGAAACAAAGAAATAGAAACCGACTCAAGAGGCCTGTGTGCCTTTTAGAAGGCTGGCAGTAAATGTGGCACCAAACTCTGGATCCAATCAAATGTTTGGTACTGTCCAACCTCCCATATGGTTGGGAGGTCTGGATCTGTCACAGATGTCGCAGGCAGCTTCCCGCATCACCTGCAAGACATATGTGACATAAATGGGAAAGCAAGATTACTAAAGTATGCCCCCAGCTGGGCCTGTAGCTGTGAAGCAAAGATCAGCACAGCAGCAAGCATGGGAACTGGGCAAACACGGGGGATGGTTCACTTTAAGGCCCTGAGTCAGCTGCTCAACAGTGAACTGAAATAGGGACACTACAAGTAGGCAGGGCTGGCAAAAGAAAAGCTCCAAGGACACACTGAATCACAACTTCTAACAATGTGGCATGGCTATGCAAACAACATCAGACAGGCCAAACTTAAATGCAAAAAATCAAAGACTGAGTGACTCATTTTGGGCAAATGTGTCTGGCAGCCTAGAAGGAGGAAAGGCAGGGCTGCAAGTACAATATGCTCTACAGACAGAGGAGAGAGTCCCAGCCCAAAGACAGTTTCCATGTGTACAAAGTGTGGAAAATCTGAGACATGCACTGGGCTCTTCAGCCACATTCTCACCCTTGGAAAGAAATCAGCCCGCAGAAAAATCTCCAATTTAAATGACAGCAAAATGTATGCTTGGAATTATCTGACCAAATTAGCAACCGAGATATTCTAGGGACTTAATTTGCACATTGAGTTTTAATAGTATTATATTTGTATAGCAGATTATATAACCAAAAATGTTAATGGTAAAATGATTTTATTTGACTGGGAAATTGGCACCTCGGCTAATTGCCTGAAAAGGAGCCAATTTTAAAATTCAGATGCTGTTTGAATGAATTGGTATTGGCTGAATTAGGATTTATTGTGTAAAATACAGTTTTTAAAAATAGCCTAAGGAAAGAAAAGAGGGCTCAATGAATTAAGTTGTGTACTTCACCATGTTTGGGGATAGGTTTCAGGATGGAACAAATAAGACCATGAGAGAAGAATATTGCGGTGGAGGTAGAAGTGGAAGATGAATGAATGGTCTGAATTGGACATGCTGTATGAATGTGGATGTGGTCAAAGTAAATAGAAGATCGGCTTCTCATCTATCTGCCGTTTAGCTAGGTAGCAAATCTCTACTAAAATACTTGATTACCTTTTTACAGGTGACTTCCCGTTTTACGTGCTTATTTCACATAGATGATGAAGTGCCACACATATTTAGGGATGGCCATGTCTTTGGTATGGTATTTAGAGTACTTGAAACATTAAGAAGTTTCAAAATTTGCAATATAATGCTGGTGATGACTTTTCTCATCATGAAATTTATTAGCTGTAACTGGCCAAAGCTCAGTAAGAAGTAAGACTGAGTGGTAGTTACTTTCATGAGAGAAACCTTTGCTAATAATGAACTTTTTATTGTTTTAAAAATATCTCCAGTCTTAGCCAATTATAATGCTCTTATTATGCTTATTTAACCCCACCCCCTTTTCGTGAAGAAGCAAACCTTGTAAGTAAGAGTTGAAATTTCCCTTTTTATTTATGAGGGTACAGCCTCTTCTTATTACATGCCTTCAGGATGTGGAAAGCCCAACATTTCCCTAGAAAGTCAGGCCTTTTCTTCTCCACCCTACCCCCTACCAGCCCTACTTTTTAAGACAACGTCTTTGAGTTGCCATAGACCAACTGTGAGTGTTAAATGAATATCTTTGACAAGAGCTAAGTCTTTTGGGCATTGAAATAAGGTTTCCCCCCTCCTTTGGCATGTAAAGATTGAGAGTGTGCTTTGACACCAATAGCAGAGGATGTGAGCAAGGCAACTTTCAGAGCATCAGAAGTGTCAGCAGAGGGGAAAATCAGCACAAGTAAGAAAACGTGAAGGTAATTTTCCCACCTATAGTATTCCATGAAGTCAGTTAGTTGCCAGTCTTGGCTGATGGAGCCTCCTTCCCTGTTGTTAAATGCCACATAAACTATCTGTCAGCCTTTAGGGCTGTTCAGTTCTCCTACACAGAAATACAAAGGTGGAGACAAAAGCAGCAATGCATTGAGCTCAAGTAAGATTTTTTTTAAAATAGTATTTCATACCTCATTCATAAGTGTATATTTGGGGGGAATTTTCTGCAGATATCTTAGCTAAAATTCCAACTGTGTTTATTGAATGTCTTCAGGAGATGAAACAATTCATTTCTATGTAAAGAAGCATTTGCTCCTATTATTCTGTTGTTTTTATTTTAGATTTGGAACTGAAAAAAATATAATTATATTTCTGTATTTTTGAATGTATTAAAGATTTCATTGCTAGTGCTGAAATTTCTTGAAGCTTTTTATTAATATATAATATGCATAAATGAAAGTATATCTTAAGTGTATTTTTTCCAAACACACATCCATGTAGCCACTGCCCAGGTTAAGAAATAGAAAAGTACTCATGCTAAGTTTCTCCAATAGTTGCATTTTCCAAGTGTGTTCAATTCAGAGGCTTTCCAAATATTTAAAAAAAAAAAGTCGTGTCCTTAGAATGGCAACACCTGTACCCAAACATTTATTTTTCTCAATATATTCCCTAATAGCATTACCAAATAATTTTCATTAATGTTTAATTCATTGCACATAGCAACCTGTATAACTATAGGAAAGGACATAAATTAGCATTGCAGAGTATGAACATTTGCTACATGGCAAAACTGTTCTTTTTGGCAACCATTTTGCATTTTTAAAGCCACAAGCACTCTGCTTAACAGAGTTCCAAACAGAGAAACAGCAAAATGGGAGGAAGGCACTAAATGAAGAAAGGCTGAGGGGTTAAAATCATCATTGGATGATTTCACCACTGCTGCCCCATATTCACACCTCTCGGCAAATGAATGAGAAGAGTCCCATGTGGGATTACAAACTTGCTGGGAATGGCTCAGAAACCTTCTGCTCTACTGGGGTTTGTAAGTAGTTTCTAAGAACTGATTTTGATTGGATTGTTTTATTTTTCTTCTGGCAAGAAATGTTTTCATCTCTGCATATCCCTCTCCCTTTTCTCTTCGAAGTTGGTTTGATGGTAAAACCTTTTACAAGACCCAGACACAAGTCATCTTTTCTGTGAAGCCTTCCAGATTACCCTGCCTTGGTCCCTGCCCCTTCTTGGATTGTGGGGCATTGTCCTCCCTGACAATTTGTACAATACTTTAGAGCCATAGTAAATCCTCACAGTCTCTGCCACTCACTCATTCACTAGGTTGTGAGCTTTTAGACGGCACAGATTATGTCTTTCCATCTTTGTACATAACTGTCCCAGGTTGCTTTACTTATACCTCTGCTGCTTCTAATCTGAATGTAAATGGAAACTCAGCTCTAGGTGTGAAACCATAGGCAGACCTACAGGGGAGGGTGAGAATACCACAGTTCCTCATCATCTAGAGTTCTCTACTATCATCAGAGTTGTTTCTTTAGACTGACCTAATACTGTTTAGTCAGCAACCCACTACCAAGCACCCACCGACCCAGACTGTCTTGTTAAGAATCATAACGAATGGAGAGTGATAGAATTTTTCATTAATCTGTCTTCTAAAAAACCTGTATTCTAGAAAAATAACTGTCTGGATCTTGTAAGTTAAGAGTAAAATAAAAGTCCATTCCCCAAAATCATTTTAAGTTGATGAACACTTCTTTTTCTTCCTTTTTTTAAAATAAAAAAACAAGCAATGTGAATACAAACTACAACCTTATTAAAATCATCAAAAGAAAAGGAAAAGGAAGGAAGTGGTTGAAATGTGTTGCTCTTCCCTAGAGTCTTAGGTGGCCTCTGTCTTTTTCTCCCTTTTTGAGGTCAGAGATACTTTTTCCTTCATTCCGTCTTTTAAAATTTTATTTCCCAGAGGATAGATGGTCATAAGTGATAATCACAGTGTCTCCTCTGGAAAGTGTATTACAATTTTATTAGTAAATAATATTTTACTGTTTGAAAATATTGTAAAGTTATGTGGCAATTTGAATATATTCAAATAAATATAGCTGTATTTATACATGATAGCATTGCCTTGTCAATACTAGAAGTATGGTGTACAAGACAGACTATCAAGGTTTAATTCTGACTTCCACTTAAAATGCATTTGCTCTTAGGCAAATTATTTAACCTTTCATTTATATAATTGGGTTAATAAAATACATCTTTCAGGTCATTGTGAGAATTAAATGTGTCAGTATATGTAAAGGTCTTATAAAAATTCATGGCACATGGTAAATGTTTCATAAATAATAGCCATTGTATAATAATAACTATCATTATATTGTATATAATATGCTAGCACTAATAATAAATAATTAAAAACAAAAGGAACAAGAGATATCAAAATGAAACATTTGAGTGTTATAAATAAGAATGATCTGCCTATACTTAACAGCTAGATCTTTCAAGTTCTTGAATAATATTAAACAGAAAAAAAGGTTTTCTTTATTCAAGAATTGTAAACAGCAGTTGTCGTTGAGAACAGAATTCCTCTATTGTTCTTTGTTATTTTCCTTTCAGATAGCCGGGTATGTTTAATAGCTACTCAGATATTAAGTGTATAAATATTGTATTAAACAATTATTATTTAAGTGGACCATATAAAAGAGTATCATTTCAATGACATTTTGTGTCCTTGGGTAAAATATTTTTGTATAATAATTAATGAAAGTTCTAGGCATTGGTAAATTTTGCCACAGTGATGATATGGTAGCATAATCAAGATCATGTGTCTTAAAAATAGAAACTTAAGTAATAGATTGTTCTCAGATTGTTCTGTGACCTTAAAAATAATTTAGACAGCATTGGTGGTTTGGCATTTTTGGCTACCATGTTGTACCCATTTCTTTCTTTCCTTTTTATTTAATTTAATTTTATTTTATTTTTTGACAGAAATGCCTTTCTTCCAAGTTTTCAGATATGATAATTTGGTTTCCAATTAGAGATGTGATGACTTCTGTAAGAATGATCTAGTGTGATTTTATCCAGAGAATGAATTGCTGGTTACCACTAGATGCCTCATATGCAATGTACCATTTCTGAAAGGTAGTAACACCAGCATACTTTGATGAAACCCATAGATAAACCTTATACAAAGGTGAATAACATATTTAGAAATTATAAGTTGGCTTATAATGATGTATAATGAATATCAAAGTATAGAACTAATGGCATTAAGCAGAATTAGTTCTTCCTATTTCATAGTTCTAAAAATAGACACTATGATTAAATCATCTGAGATTAAAAACAAATTTAAACATACTTTCCTAAAATATTCATCTTAGTAGGCTTTTCTAGAAAGTGCACATGTTACTGGTTTTCAACTCACAAGGTTTTCAACTCTTGAAAATTTTATGTTAAGAGCATTTGAAAGCAAATAAATAGTAATTATTATTGACCTTTTTACAATGGTCAGAATCTGAAGGTAATAAACTATGTTTAAGTCTTTAAGGAGCTCAAGTAACTAAAGAGAATCATCTTAATTAGGGTAATTTCATTGTGCAGTTACAAATGTTGATTTTTAAAGCATTTATTTTGCCAAAAGAAAGGGGGAAGACAAGGGAGATACATGCAAGCAGACAGAAGCAATAGAGCAACGTGCTTATATAACTCATAATATTTCAGATAAATGTGCTCCCAAGAGGAGCCAATTCAGATATGTGAAAGGGTGAAATCACATTGAGCCAGTTTAAGGTGGGAGTGGGTATCATCGCAAGTGGGACTAGATCATTACTGTTGATGACAAGGTACTGTTATTTTGACTGAGAATATCATTAGGGAATATATTACTTAAACTGGTGAGCTTTTTATTTAACTTACATCAGTTTCAGACTTGGGGGTTGTTACGCGTGCTTTCGGTCATTGCTAAAACTCTTGCTGTTTTTCTGGGAACCACATCTTCCGTGCTTTTTCAGCCCTCCCTCTTCTGCCTCCTCTTGCCTTGAAGTGTTTCTTTTGTTTGTCTCCATTACACCAGCGGGCAGGGACACAGTGTTTCTGCACAGTGGGAGTTGGCAATCTCTGAAGAGGCTTTCCAGCATTGCTTTTTAGACTGAAATCATTACAATCTTCAATAGCTACTTGGATTAAAAAAAAAAAAAAAAACTAGCACATTATTATTCTCAAAACCATCTCAATGTATAAAGAGGCTATTTGCTTGGTCTTCCCACCTCTCCCCCTTCTCTCCCGCCTCTGGCAACCCCTGCTCATCCTGCTCCTTGTCTCTCTGGATGTTTTTCCTTCACACCCAAGTTTGGTTTGTCTGGTTCTGATTCACTAATTCTATTCAAATTGAGTATACAAATGCATTTTTTTCCATGTTGGTTCTGAATATTTTTGCACTGCTTATGCAAAGGATGTAGTCAGATATATCTTACATTTACTGATATTTAAATTATTACCTTGGAGAATGTGAAATATACTAGCACTGACCCAAGATAATATTTTCAAATCCAAGAGTTATTAACATAAATTAATGGAAGAGCTGCTTTAGTAATAACCCTGCAAGTAATTTTTAAGTATGTAGGAATTCTAGTTTATAGTTATTTATGTATCAAACACTATTACCCTCTGTTTTTCTCCAAGTTCCTAGTGCCTGCTTTTCACTAGTAGTAGCATTTGTTTATGTAGATGCCCACGAGTGACCTGAAGTGCACAGTGGAAACTCAGGATGTGAGCAGCCGTTTGCAGTCTCTTCACCCTGTGAAAGGGATTAACGTAGGTGAACACATAATATTTCCAACAGGGGTTTGTGTAATGTCGTCACAGGATTTATTTGTTCTCTTTGGTGAGCATAACTATAAATAATGAAAGAGAATGGCATGAATAAAAGGGAGAGTAATTTATGTACTTTATCAAAGCAGCATAACCAGTTTATATCCTGCATCCTATTCAGATGAATGTGTATTTAAATAAAATAAAAATAATATAATGTTTTTCATTGTTAGGTAAATGGAAAAATGCACTAAAAAAGAAAATATAATAAACATGTAGTAATTTGTTATGGATGTTTCTTATTTTGATGCCTTTTAAAGTAAGTACTCAGCTAAATGAGTTAGAGTGTATATGTTCTTACTGGAAGCTATAGTTCTCCCCGGACAAGCCAGAGTTCCCTGGGGGGTGTGGTCCGTCAGCAGTGCTCCTCCGTCTTTCCACCTGTAGTCATCACGCCTCAGATACAGCAACCAGAAGAGTTAGTGATGTTTTTCTTTGCTTGTACTATTCCACTTTATCTTTATTTATCCCTAGTCCACTTTGCCTTTGTACCAGATTAGAAATAATTGGTTAAAATTATGAGCACAGAGTCAAAGGATTTCCCTCCTTTTGTTAGATTTTAATTTTACCTTTCAGACTTTTTATCCAACAGGAACAAATGCCAAGTTTACCTAAGAGCAGGTTTTAAGAATACAACTCACCAACATTTTTTATGTTTCAAAATTCTGTGTGTAATTCAAGGTCTATGTTAAATAACATTTTTCCATGAAGCTTTTTTGAGTTATCTTGGACAAACTTCTGCTGTCTTTTGAAGCTCTATGACCCAATGTTTATACTTCTCTCACAGCACATGTTAAGCCTCTTCTCGCATCATAAATATTTGTGCAGCATTTCCTCTCTTCTATTGTTTCTAAATTCCTTAAGGAATAACATAATGTGTCCTTTTTTATTTCAAGCTCCTCCAAACTCCTCACTCAGTACTTTATACACTGATACTTGTTGAACATATGACTAAAAGAAAATGACTATAGTTTATGATCTCTTTCCTGTGTTGCTTAACCTCCTATGTCTGTACATCTATTAGAAAAAGTAAAACAGTAATTATGGCATTTATCATAAAAGATTGATGTAAAATAAATCAGTGATTTTTATTATTTTCAGATCCAGAAAAAAAAAATCTATATTAATATAGAAGTATTATAGGTGAAATTTTCTTACTAAAAATAATCAGGAAAATTTAGTATAGCTTGCTTTTCTCATGTTCTGCCAATAGAACGAAAATGTGAAATAGAGTGAATAGTTCAACTTCAGTACCATATCTGCAAATTAAAGCTCTTCCAAATGCACCAATTGCTTGAAAGGTTATAAATGATGTCATTTGCACCCATATAGGGAAAGGCTCTTGCCTGACTTTTCACATCTATTTACAGAGATCCAAAATGTTCTGCCTATTTGTTTATCTAAAATATGTTCCTTTGTGAATGCCAGAAAGGAATTGCTACTATAATCCCAGGTATCAATCTGCTTCCTGTAGGATATTGCCTTATGATCCCTGCTTGGTCTCCTTTATTTTTTTATAATCCCAAACCCTAGAGGCATCATTTCAGCCTAAGTCAGTGATTTAGAGGCTCTCATACTTTTATTTATAAATGTGTATGCCATAAAAAGTTACATAGCCCAGAATATAATGAAAACTGGTCACAAAATTTTGATTTGAAAATCACAAATATGTCCTAGTAAATATAGCTTCTGCCTAGCCGTTTATTTTCTTGGTACTAGAGTTGCTGCCTCCTTGCATATGTCTGCACTAAGTTCAGATCCATGATAACATGTGGGAATTGGATTTCTGTGAGTCATGCAACACATTCAGCATATTGGTTAATAGGCTGCCAACTTTCCCAGTCATTCTTTCTTTTTGAGCAAAATCTAGGCCAAATGTAAGACCTAAAAGGGTTGCCTTTGGTCTGAGCATATAATAATATGTGCCATGACTTTGTTCTCCTTGGGTCATAATGGAGGATCTAGTATTAGATTGTGAGGAAGAATGCAGTGAACTAACCTTTCTAGAAACTTAGCAGGTGCTGTATAGATATTATCTCATGTCCATACCCAAGCAACTCCATATAGTAGCTAATAAGAGTTGGATCAAAAATTAAATGCTGGTCTCTCTGACTTTGATTTGTTGGAAGAGTCATTATTCCTGAACTCAATTTTGACTAGCTGCTTCCAGGAAATGGAGAAAGGCTTTTGTCTATTTAGGGTTAGAGTCTACTCTGCAGATATCACTTTATTTGCAAATGAATAGATGGAGAATGCCCAAAAGCAGGCTTAATGGAGGGAGGGGAAGAAGAAAGAAAGGAAGAAAGAAGAGAAGAAAAGGAGGAAGGAAGGAAGAAAGAAGAAAAAAAAGAGTGAAGTAAAGGGATGAAAGGGGATTGGGGGAAAGGGAAGGAAAAATAAAGCTAACAAATTCTTTGAAACATGCTTTTTTTTTGGTTGAGATAGGTTAAATAAGACCTACTGTTTTTGATTTAAATACATTAGTTTCAATTGAAGCACTCACGCTGACATAATAAAAGTGTTTTAAGGTAATGAATCATTATTTTAAAGGTCACCAATTAAACTCCTTCCTCTGAATAATTTTCCACCTGCCATTCTGCAAGTGGACAGCCCCACATGCACAGCTTTATCCACTTGGACCATGGTCTCTGATGGTGTCTAAAGGTGGAAACAAACATACTTTCAAGCCTTCTAGATCTGTGACTAAACTTTGTCACTCAGAAATATTTAGATGTGTCTGGCATTAGAAGTAGTTTTCTTTATCTCAGTTTTCATGTGCTTCTAGGATATGTCTTAGAATTGGCAGCAGATGAAAGTAAACTATTTTCTATCCTGTCTTGGAGACTTAATTTTGCATTTTATATACATACATGCTTTTAGGGCAATATTTGTTTCATACTATTTATTGTAGTTCAGGTACTCATTCTCCTATGATGATAAGCAGGACCCAGAGATAAGCCTGGCTGAGCTTTGTGTCCAGAAGCCTAGAATAGCCTAGGCCAAGCTGAAACATAGATCTGGGCCTCAGTGAGGAGAACCCAGCTGATGGAGATGAAGAGAAGAATACTACAGGGGTAACCTCAACCAGAAAGCCAGCTTAGTGATGAAGTTAGGGGCAGATCTGAATTTTGTGGTATCCAAAGCTTATACAAATATGTGGGGGCAGGAGCTTCCTTTTTGAGAAAAAAACATTAATTTTAACTTTTCAATGTAAATAAGAAGAAAGACTCTATGGGCAAATTGCATTTCTCACTCAGGGCCACGGAAGGGGCTTGTGCAAATGAGGGACCTTGAAGCTTAAGCTTCCTATAAAATTGCCTCTGAAGTAGAGACAGTCTCTAGAGATTAGACATAGGATGGACCTAGCTACACAGCAAAGGACTTGAGACCAGGACCCAGAAGAAGATTCAAAACAGATCCCGGGAGAGGCAGACAGTGGAAAGATAAAATGTCCAATCAGAGGAGGCAATAGCAATGACTATTTATGGTTCACCCATGGTCTTCTGGGGGTCAGGGGAGATATTTAATGTCATTCTGGGATGGACAACGAGCATGGATATGCCCCAGTGTTTTAGGATTAATCACCACAGGAAAATCATGGTTCTGATATGTGTTTCATGACTGATCATAATCACTCAAAGTATGTCTGAAGTCTAAGGTTTGTATAAAAACAAAGAAATAAAGTTGTGTTACTGCCCCACAGGAGCTTGAAATATGTAACAATAGCATGGGGGAAAAAAATTACTGGTAGTTTTCTAACAGCTTGTACCTTACCTAATATTAACCCGCTGGGCATATTGGAGCTGTAAGGAATCTGGATGCAATAGTAAGCTCTGGTTGAAAAAATTGCGCAGATCAATAGCTTGCATTACTGTAAAAATCCTTCTGGGCTTAAAACTTTATTTTCTTGTATTATGATAGAAACCCTGAAGAGCAAGAATGAGGGCTAATCAAAGAAATAGTAGAAAGCAGCATATGTGTCCCAATACATGATGGTCTCCATCAAGGACATTATGGGTTCTACACTGAAAGCTATATAGTAGTGGAATTTGGTTTTTGAGTCTTAACTCTCCACAGTGCTATTTCAGGATGCGTTTTAAAAGATTTTTCTAGTAACCAAGTAAGTTTAATGACATAGCTTAAACTAGAAACAATAATGTTTTGCAATAGATTGTGTCTTTGTGTGTGTGTGTGTGTGTACCCATATATGTAGTTATATTATTTGTTTCTCTTTTAATGTTCCACTTCAAACACTTGGAAATTAATCATCTGAGTTTTCTCTTGGAGTATAACAATTTCATTATGTATTCTTGATGTCAATGGCTGGTGTTGCATATGTATCTACTAAACTTATTTTTATCCAAAAATGTAGATATCACTGGATAAGCATGAAATATAAGGAAACTAATTACATAGAGCCATATTGTGGCTATGTGTTTTTTTTTAAAATAGTTATGTGAAATACAAAAAAAGATTAATGCTATAAATTTACAATATTGTTTTTTATTTTTAAACAATGCAGCTTATTTGCTTCCACTTTATTCTGTCTCCTATTCAGGAGAAAATAATTGGTAATTGTTGACTAGGGTCTTAAAGAATGAGAGAATTAAGGAAGTGAAATCATAGTATTGGGCAAGAAGATGTACATGGACTTAACTAGTGAAGGAGAGGAGGAGGGATGTAGGGGATATGAGTCCAGAATCAAGTGTGAATAGGAAACTCACATATTCAAGCATCCACAGCATGAACCTATGCTCTCCATTCACTTGCAGAGAAGACTCTCCAGAAATTCTCCTCTTCCTGCTGATATTGAATGGGAGATCTGGACTCTGGTTTTTCTTTCTTGGTCAACCTACAGCAGTGATTGAACTAAGAGCAATCACTCTAAAATGCAAACCTAAAACCTAATTATTTCATTTTCTTCTTAAATCCCTTTACTAGCTCATTTTGATCTATGGTACATTTTAAATTTTTTTTTAATTTATTTATTTATTTTTTTTTAAAAAGACCTGACCAGTCTTGAAATGGAGACCATACAGTCTCCAACCCCAGGTCCCATAGTACACCTCCTACCTTATCCCAGACATACATAAATAGTTGTAGTTCCCTGCCAACTATTCCTACCTGTCCTGGTGCTGTTCTCTGTGCCTGGATGTTTTTTTCACCTATCTTTTTTTTTTTTTCTTCCTGACCAAGTAAAACTCATCTTGTAAAAGACTTAGCTAGAACATTATGTGCTCCAAGAAACCTTTCCTGAAAACTTCTAGTCTGAGCACCGTACCTAAATCACTATATTTCCACATCACCTGAAGTGGCTTAAAAATCAAATTAGATTGTATAATTTGTTTTTTTCTATCTTCCTATGATGCTACTAGCAACTTGAGGCAAGAGACTGTACTAAGATTCCCTGTGTTTTTCTGACTGGTTCTATTATTTGTGTAATAATAGTCTTAACTGAGAATAAGAGTGGCAAATAAATCATGAAATAAGTTGAACTTCCTGCAAAGGCTTACATGCATATATTCAGGAATATTATCAATATCTCAACTAAAATGATCACTTTTATGTAATATGCTTTTATTTATATTCAGAAAGGTGCTTGTAATTGTTTGGGGACTTTCTAGATCAAGCAACCCCTTATATACGAAATGAAACTGAAATTGAATCCACCTAGCAGAGCATACTACATAGTCACTGTTCCTAATGAGTTGGATGGGTAGATGTATGCATAGATTTTTTTTAAAAAAATGATCTTTAGAGAAAATTTGAAAATATATCTAAATTAGGACTAGATGCATTATTCCGAGTAAAATTTACTTGATAATATATCCCACCAATCCTCAGAAAAGAGGTGAGTATCTATTTCAGTGTGGAAACTGATGACATCTTGCTGGAGAAAGACCTATTTAATACAAAAGAGCTAGTAACACTTCTCATGTTTTAGGAAGTGATCTAAAGTACAAGAAACTGGTTTGATGAAAAGAGGGTAAAACAGTGGTTATCACAGTACATAATGATTGTATCAAGCCATCAGTTCAGGTCTCTAGGAACTTCACTATTGCTTTTTTATCAAATAAGTTTGAATATGATTTACATCAGATTCTGTACCTAGATTAATTAGAGGTCAATTTTATCACTTTAGAGCCTTATACTAAAGCAGAGAAAAATAGCAAACTTCTCAAAAAGAATAGGAGGCCAGCAAGAAGCAAACAACAAAGATCTAGAGGTGAAGATGTTACCTACAAAATGTCCGTTTGCGATGAGTCAGAGGACACATGACTATAGACTGAATGGGAGCTTCATTTTATTGTATAATCACACTTAAGCTAATTTTTATTACCTCATCTGCAGGTTAAAGCAAAAGCCTGCTAGTATTTAACACTGGAATTTAAGAACAAGTAAATTAATATTTAAAATTCAAGCTCAAATCTGTCAGAATAAGAGCCACAAGAAGAAGCTGAGGATTGGGGGAGAAAATGCACTACTTTTGGCAGATTGCAGTGTAAACTGAGGTCTGTTCAGTGAAAGTCAACACACTTCTATTAAATGTGAACCAACTTACTGGCCCCTCACCTGCCCATGGTGTCTTCGTTCAAGAATTCTAGTGCGAATGGCACTGAAAAATTAAGCACTCACTGACTTCACTACCTTTTCTGTTTCTTCAGTGAAAGGTCACAGTTATTCATGTCACCTATGCATTCATGGAAAATTTGAGGATGGAAATCTGATGATGTCACCTGTATATAGTAAGGCCTTTACGGTAACCGAATGAGGCTTTAAAATTCAGTGAATTTCCTTTTTGGGTGAATGTTTACTAGAATATTCTTTTGGTTTTCAGCTTTCCTAAAACTATTCATATCTTTCTTTTCTTAGAAATTACAGTAAATAAGAACATTCTGATGCCAGTCATTATTCTGGGGATACAACTTTGTTGTACTCTACCACAGATACAACTGTAAAAATGGATTGAATTTTCCCAGAGGTTTACCTTCAATAAATCTATACCATTGTATTGGTTTTGATTTCTTACTTTTTCTCAGAACGTAAGTGTGCCTTAAGATTCCATTTCATTGAAGGCTGTGCTTGGTTGAATTTTGACTGATTACTCAATTAACTGATTTATTGGAAGAGTGGTTAAGAAAGGGGGCTTTAGGAGTAGAACAGCCTAGTTTTGAATTCAAGCTCAGCAGTTTACTAGTTGCGTAGCCTCTAACCTCTCAGTAAGCCTCATTTTTTTTCAACTATAATATGGAGATACTAATAGTACCTATCTTGGTTGGCTGTTGTTATGATTAAATCAGAAAATGTGAATAAAGCCTTTTGAACTCTGCCTGACACATACTAAGCTTAATGTCAAATACTATAGTTTTCATGTGCCTAGATAAGTGGATTTATGAATTTTATTACTCATTTAATCTAAAAAAAGCTTCTAAAAGGAATGTATGACTTCAAAAGATTCTTATGAAGAAAACACATCAAATATGAATAGAGAAAGCAGGAACATTATATAAAAAAAGGTATGGGCAGAGTCGATGTTTTATTTTTTTCACCTATAATACAATGTGAGATCAATGATGACCTATCAGGTATGACAAAAAGTTGGACAAAGAAATAGACATCATTAAGAACTTCCCCTGCTGTGTGATTTACATTCCCTATCACAAGATTGAACTTCACACAAGTTTATTCTGGGCCTTGAGGTCTTAAGTAGTGATAGTATGATGTCATCACAATTAACACATTTAAAAAGTAACTGTCCAGGTTGTGAAGACAGAACTCTACAACTTGCTCAGCTACTTTATAATATGGTCATACTCAATACACGTTCAGTGTGAGTGTCTGCCATAGACATCTTTGGTGCAAGCATTTTTGCTGTATAACTAATTGACCATAAGATGATTTTGCTATAAAAGATAAAATAACCCCCTCCAATTAGAACATTAAAAAGAAACATGATAAGTGAATAACAAAATTAAAATGTTCATACAGAACTTTTCAGTAAATTTAAAATATGTGTAGATTCATGGCAATACTGAACAAATAACTGATTTTATTTTGTGGGTTGTACCTAAGCACTTATATTCATTCATATTATTATACATTCTTTTCGATTGTTGACTTATCTGCTTGTTCGACATGATTCTTTTCCTTTTTTAGCTAAAAGTTCTTCCTTCATTAAGAGAGGTATCAATTTCCAAATACTAGGATGCATATTTGTAACGAATGGAGCTTTGTATTGCCTTGTGAAAGCCTCTATACAGTTGTTTGTTCTTGGTATATTGTCACATATCTCTCAATAGAAATTCCAAGTTCTATGGGAAATGTGGGTCCAGCTCTGTTCCTTTAAGGTTCTTGGCCTCTTTCTCTTCCAATGTCGTATATTTCAAAATAAGAAATCAACGCTTGTGGCACATTTTCATTACCTGTTAGCTCCATAAAGCCATCAATAATGTCCCTAATTGGAAGAAATGCTAATGCATTTCAACCAGTTGAAACCAAATTGTCAAACCAAACTGTGAACCAGCTATTTTATCTCTTGTGACAAAATTGACTTATGGCCAATTAGTTATTTGGCCAGAATGTTTACAGCAAACATGTTTGTGGCAAAAAAGTTAACAGCAAATATGGCTTTCAGCAAAAAATATCTGGAACTACCAATTTAGTACTTTATTCTGAACTTAGTGATGGGTATTTAAAAGCCCCTTTTATTTTATATTGTTTTTGATGATCTACCTGCCAAGTATATTACCCTTCTCTTGCCGCTTCCACTGCAAGTCTCAGAAAGTTGGGTACTCTATTTCCCAGTCTCCCTTGCAGCAAGAGCAGGCCATGTGCTCTTGCTCTAGCTAGTGAGATGTGAGGAAAAGTCTATTGAAACATACAGTGATACTCTTTTCCTGACATAAGCATGGCTGGTACTGCTCCTTCCCTCTGCCTCTTATCCTTGAATATAGTATTCTTATTTAGAATGGTAGCAGTGATTAAAACTGAGTCAAAAAGCACAGAGAGAAAAAAAATAACAGTCTGATGATATCAGTGCAAAAAGGTGGAACAGTTTGGTCCTTGCTGACATTGCTGAGCAAGCTGCTCTAACATGATCTAACTGCCTTCCTCTAGGCTTTCATTATGACTTACCTGAGTCTGTTACTCAGGCCAATGCGTTTCAGGTGTTCTTCTTAATTTGTAGGAATTTTGTAATGTGAGTTCAATCATTTTAACCATTCCTTTTATTATTTATACCACACTGTTTCCCCAAGTAATTGAAATGACTTAAATTATAAAACAGGACAAATTAGAATAAAATAGATAAAATTAGTTATCTAAAACTTACTGTCAATAAAGGTAAACTCTTAATAGTTTCTCAGGGGAAGCATAACTATTCTTGAGCACTCATTTTTAAATAGCATTTCTTATTTATGTTTTTTTAATGTTCATTTTGAAATAAGGTCATGTCTTCTGCAACCTTGCTACATGAAATACAATGAGGAATTTATAGAGCTGTTTGTTGTATACATTCTTCTATAGAGTGAGTCAGGTCATCAATAAACAACTTAATGACATCAACTATATGTGGGGCCGATAGAAACCAGATATTACACTCTCTCAAGGGACATTTTTATTCAAAACAGATTTTAACTTGAAGGGGAGGGGATAGCTTTCAGTTTTTTTGCTAAGTATCATAATTTCCTTAGTTTGAATTATGATAGGCACATAAGTTATGGGGGATAAACATTCTACTCTCTGATGGAGGCCAAGGGAGGAAATATTCTGTATTTCTGGTTCAAGGAAGATCCATATGTTTCATAAGTGGTAAAACTGATCGTGTGTTCAGTACTCTCTAAGCAATGCTTGAGGTGTATATGAAGACTCATCAGTGGATATAAACCCATCACACTTTGCCTGAAGGGCACATATTTTCTTATGAAACAGTATTGGATTCCTTATAACACTTAAGCTAGTGATAAATTAATCTTTAGAGTTATGCCCCATAGAAAATAGTCGGGATGATTTTGTCTGAAAATTTTTTGAAGCAGATATTATCACTAATCATAGCCATAGTATATAAAACAAAAACAAAAAATTACACAGGTGCACACACACACGCACAAAATTCTAATGTCGTAGTCTCATGCTTTGTCTAATTTTGAGCAATATGGCTTCCATCTGAATCCACTAAGATGAATTCTTTGCAGAATACCAGAAAAGTTAGATATTCCCTATAAGATATAATTTTAGCATAAAAATATTTCATATGAAGCCATACTTTCTGACAGTGGTTTATTGGGTAACCTTCAGTTTGTGACAATTGAATTTTAAAATCAATGGATAGAAATCTTATTTTCTTAGGAGGAATTAGGAAAAGTATTTTCTTTTTGAGGTACATAATAAATAACACTTTTAGCTGCTTTTTAGCATATGTACCTGAGCTGAGATGAATAAAGTTATATTCATTCTTAGTTACTACCTTAAGGCAAAGAATGGGAAGATAACGTAAGCCAGACTTATTATAGACTGTGTCAGGCTCTTTATTCTCATCTGGAAGTCTCTCTCCTTATATGAGAATTTAAAATTAATAAAAATCTAAAAAATTAATAGGATATACATTTAGAGGGAAAACTGAGAAAAATTTAAAAAAATATATGTTTATTGAATTAAGTACTCCATCCCAACCCCCAATCTCAGGATTTTCCTATTTTTTCAGAGACATTAGGAATGATACCTTGGCACTTTTACTGGTAAGTGAACCAGTGTATGTTTAGAGTAAACATGCCCCCAAATCCTTTCACATCTCTTTCTACATTCTACTGAAACAACTAAGTTAAATATGAGCCATGCTTTTCATTCTCCTTAACTTACAGTAGGGCTTCTCCAAACAGCAAAATCCTCCTTTTCTTTCATGGTTCTAGTTCGTTTCCCAGAGCACCACCATTAGTGTCTGTGTTTATCTTCTTCATCAAAACTTAGTCTATGAAGTCATTTTTTATAATTTCCTTTTAGTTTAGGCACACACACACACAAACTATTATTCTGAAGCTGGGGGAGCGTGCCACATCCACCCTGCCTGTGCTGCGTAAGCACTTTGAATGATGACAGATCAGAGAAGATGGGCCTGAATGCATAATTATTGTGACATGCAGTTAATGTTAGTTGATAAAAGTAGGCACACACAATTAAGAGAACATGCTTGATACAACTAGGCAGTTTATTAAGGAGCTGGGTAGACAACTGTGAGGAGTTACAAGGATTCATAAACTTCCTTGTGCCTCTTAGAATGTCACTGTCTTCGATTGTCTTCACAGTCCCTGTGTAAGGTTTGTCTCATGCATAATAATTTCCCTCTTTCCCCCGCCCCATTCTAGAACAGTTTTGCCTTTTCAACTAGTTACTGTTACCACCATTTAATAAGAACGCTTTGCTGGGCTTTCTAATCGAAAACTTGCTTTTATCTTTCTTCATGAAAGAATTGAAATGGCTTCTTTCAGGTTGCTGTAGCCTCTGGGGAGATAAGGACCCTGCGGTTAACAGGATGAGAGATTTTTGTTTAGAAATTTTTATTTAGACAATGAAAAATGACCTCTGTAAACTCAAAGCTATCTTATTTTGGGGCTTTAGGCTTCTGGCAGATAAATCAATTGGGCCCTTGGGATAGCAAAGGAAAAACCTTTGCAGTAACTATGTCAGGGCAACGCAATAGATTTGTTGTGAGTATGCAGTTGTGTTGAATGTAGAATGCACTTAAAAATAAATATCATTTTATTTTCTATTAAATATTCAGGATCTGGATGCTACTCTCTTCAGCTTTTGCTAAGAAATATTTCTTTTTTGTGATACACACTGGAGAAAGCAGATCTTTTTTTTTTAATGTATAAAATGTGTGGCTATTGTTGATATTTTGATTTTGACTTTTTAATTATTTACCTGTGCATTCTTTAGTGGGGGACTGTTTTAAAATTTAGATACTCAAAGTGATAGTCTCACATTAAAAATTAGTATTTTAAACTCCTTTTTGTGGGTAAACAATTTCATTGTTACCTAAATAATACAATAGTAGTTTGTCTAAAATATGCTTTCTCAGATTGTCACAACATTTTCACACCTGCTCAAAGGCTCAAGGAGCTTTGCAGATCCTCACAGCATGAATTTGCACTGCATGTTTACTCTCTAAAGAAAGGGTGTTGCACTTGACTATGTGCTTTTTTACCTATATCATGTAGAGTGCAGATTTGGGGTGAAAAGTTATGCAGAATAATCTGCAAATTTGACAAGGAAGCAAACCAGGAGACAGATGCTCTACCAACATGCATGAATGTGCAGTTACTGATAGGAGTGTTGATCAACCTGGTTATGAAGCGGTTTCAAAGGGGTTAATTTTTTTTAATGTACACAAAACTGCATGCACATTTTGCAGTGTCATTAGGATTATGTTGCCAACTGATAAAATGCCTGGGAACAGAAATTAAAGTATGCTGGAAAATAGAGGCGGAAACTGATTTAGCAAATATCACATGAGGGGTCATAATCAAAACAGTGGGAAAGAGGGAAGTGAAATTTAGGAAGGTGATCAAGGAATATAAGAAAAAAATCATGTTCCCTCTTCTTTCCTTAACTTTAATTCTGCTTGAGCACTTTGGAGGGAGGGAGTAAACCTATGTGATCAACTTCTGTACTCACATTTTTTAAAAAAACTTGTCTTTTCATTTTTCTCCTCCTTGAATTAAAGTCGATTAGTGTTAGGCTACACTCAGAGTTAATGGATAAACCATACTTTTAAATTTATTTTTTTAATTAAAAGAAAATTTTAAATTATTTGCTTATTTTCATTTTTATTTTTTATTTTTTGCATCATAGCTGGTTTACAGTGTTCTGTCAATTTTCTACTATACAGCAAGGTGACCTAGTCACACATACACATATACATTCCTTTTTCTCACATTATCATGCTTCATCATAAGTGACTAGATGTAGTTCCTAGTGCTATACAGCAGGATCTCATTGCTTATCCATTCCAAAGCAATAATTTGCATCTATTAACCCCAGATTCCCAGTCCATCCCACTCCCTCCCCCTCCCCCTTGGCAACCACAAGTCTGTTCTCCAAGTCCATGATTTCCTTTTCTGTGGAAAGGGTCATTTGTGCCATATATTAGATTCCAGATATAAATGATAGCATATGGTATTTTTCTTTCCCTTTCTGATTTCACTTAGTACATATTTTATTTATTTTGACAGCTCCCTCTGTTTAGGACTTTGAATAATATAAAAATATGAAACAGATATTGCTTAAATATCTGTGATTTGGCCAATGATCAAAGGTAGGATTTAATTCCAGGGCTTCTGGGACAGATAAATTAGATTTGTATTCTAGTTTTCCTTTCTGGAAAGGAAAGAATAAGATGGGCATGATAACAATCTCAAAGTATGAAGTTTAAATGAAAGTTACGAAGATTAAATGAAATGATACATATTGAGCACATGCTTGTGCAGACACTATTTACATATATTCACTTACCTAGTCCCCACAAGTTTCTTATGGGATATACATTACTATAATAATCCCTATGACTGGGGATTGACTAGAGTAACAAAGGCACAGGGAGGTTCATTTATCTGCTAGTATGTGGCTGGGCTGATAATCAAGTTAAGACACCTGTGCTCTTAACCCCTGGACCATGATCCTCTATGGCAGGTGCAACTGTGCATTCAATAAGAGTAAGGATCCCATTGCTTTCTTCACTGAGGTCCCTTCATCTACTGACCAAAGTATCTGTGATCACCTCCTGTGACTTTGACATTAAAGTGTTCAGATTATTAAAGAAACCTATAAATATTTAAATTTAAATGTCTAAATAAGTTATTAGAGCAAACCATGAATCTTTATACCCTTTTCTTTAAAATGATACATTGTGTCAGAGTATTTAGTTCAATAAATTATCAAACTTTATCATATGCTTAATATCACACCACCTACAGTTGATTATGCAGACTAAGTTTAGATATCTCAAGGTCTTTACCCATAAACATCTTAAAAAGTATGGAAAGAATACATTTCTTTAAACCCAATGAAATTAAGATATTATTCTCAATTGACAATTTAAATAAAATCACTGGTTATATGATACAGATATAATGAAAATAGCTCCCATGAGTTATCAAATTCAAAGATATTATATTTAGCTACAACTATTAATAAATGCTTTATGGAAAAATCTTTTAGTTTAAGTAAACTGGAAATTATCTGAAAATTTGTTTCTCCATACACACTAAAAATAACATAAATGGTCAATTACATTTATAAACTATTTATGAAATCCATGCTTATGAATCTTCATTCATCCCAATACCTGACTTCTAGTTTTTCAACTTTATGAAAAATAGTTGTAAATCCAGAGATGGGCTGCCCAAGGCAACACAATAGTTGCAATAATCACAAAGCCCATTTAGTAAACATCCATACATGATATAAGGTGGTCCCCAGACCCTCACTCAGGACTATTTATTATGTTTAGTGTGTTTCCAAGGTGACTGCAAATTCAAAATATCAAGTGAGAAAGAAAAAAAAAGGGACTATTTTGGGGGCACAAAGATGACACTACAAAGTCCTGTACACTTTTATTAATGCTTAGCTCAGTGTCTCCTGCAATGGTTGATGTCCTTAAAAATATGTTGAGTAAAGTGGCAGCAAGGAAAGAGAAATCAAATTTCAAAAGTAAGTACAGAGGCAGAATTGCACAATAGTCTATGATTATTTATTATGGGTTCCAGTGCAACATTGTAAAGCTCTTTAAAACATTGCAGTATTTCATGCTTAAATAGTGAGATTTCCTTATCAATTAAGGTTAAATCATGTTCTAAATACTGTGTTTAAAACATCAGAGTAATACATCAAATTACTTGAAAATATTTTAAATAAAAGAGCTTTATATTTTAGAGTTGCACAATAATTGAAAAATATAACAAATGATATAGAAGATAATTAAAAGAGAGATAAAAGTGAACCTCAAAAGAAATAGGAACCAGTGACATAGCAATCACTACAGTTAAGATTAACGAGAGTAGCAATCAAGGTCCCCAACCAGAAATAGATGGCACATCTGTTTGAATAAATTGAGAATTGTTATTTGCAAAGGACCATTTACTAAGTTATGGATAGGGTAAAGGGGAAGCTCAAAAGATGGAGGTGGTAAAAACAAAAACAGAGCTTTTATCACTTCAGTCAAAAAGGGAAGAGAAGGGGCAGTTGCCAAAATCCATAAAGAGAGATATTACTTTGAAGGAATAGTTGAAGAACATTGCCAGCTGAGAAGATCTAGCAAGGGAAAAGACAGGACAATGAATATCCTGACCTCAATCTCCTCCATCCTTCCAATTTGTTGCTGGTACTACCTATTGGCAGAATCCAGCTGTAAGCTGAAGGTAAGAAAAATTGGCAGTGGAGTCCATATGGGTCAACTTCTTACGGAGAATGACTCAAGAGATACCAGCGGAGGATACCTGGCATTATGGGCAAAAGTGAAATAACATCTCAAAGCACTGAGCATAAGGACACCACTAAATTGTTGGTGAAACTTAAGGAGCAGTAGAAAAATTGAATTATTTTTAAAAATAATTAAAACTTTGGGAAATAACTTTTCTGAAAGACACCCAAAGGAAATGTGGCATTCTTTAAGTAAAGGTGAAAATATAATTGTGTCTGTGCATTTGTTTGTTTATGCACCTGTGTGGAGAGAAGGAGGGAAGGAAGACTACAAACTAGAGAATGAATATTGGTTTGAAAACAAAGTTTCTATTAATAGTTTTAGTTCTTTGAGAGCAGACACACTACTGTATTCTACCTTGTAATCCATATCTGAACTCAAAGCCTGGATTAGGATGAAGCCAGTGAAATGCAAAATGTAAACAAGCACCAAATACTCAATAAAAAGATAAATATTTGAATACCATGTTTTAAAAATGCAAAAAATACTATGAACAAAATATCACATTTTAAAATAAGTACAGATTTTTGTTTCTTTTCTTGACCCTGCATAATTGTAAGACCAGTGGTTTCCAAATTTCTGTAATCCTCCAGCTTGGTGAGTGGCACAACCCACAATGGCTGGTTTATAAGGTTTGAGCATGGCATGGAAACATATTGGATAATGTGGGTCTTTTATACATAATCATGGTTTTGATTGTAGAGTTATATTGACTTTTTTTACTAGGTTCAAAACATGGGAAGATATTTGATAGGTGTGTATAGGGGTGCATATTTTTCTTCTTGCCACAAGCTCAATGTGACTCAGCATGAGACTGCTGAACACTATTCCTAATATATAGCTGATAATTGATATTTATTGAATCAAAGAATCATTAAATAAATTAATGTGATCATTTCCTTCCCCAAATACGCATTTCTAAGATTTAGTATTCCTTCCAGTTCATATTTTTTTCTTCTTGCTGAACAACTTACAGCTTTTATTTGACATTCTTACTCGAAGTTGCAAGGGCAATTTTAGGAACATGAATAGGGATATATGGCTGCTCAAAGACGGTTGTTGTAAAAATCTCATGAATAATCCACTAGGTTCTATAATAGTTTTATAATAATCTACTAAAATTGCTGAAGTTGTGGTTATTTTTTATTTTTCCTTTTCCTTCTCTACTCTATAGACTCTTTAAAAAAAATGGAAGTATAGTCGATGTACAATATTACATAATTTGCTGGTATACAATGTAAACCTACAATTTTTAAAGTTATACTTCATTTATAGTTAGTATAAAATATTGGCTACATTCCCTGTATTGTTCAATATATACTTACAGCTTATTTTATACCTAATACTTTATATCTCTTAATTCTCTACCCCTCTATTGGCCCTCCTCTCTTCCCTCTCCCCACTGGTAACCTCTAGTTTGTTCTCTATATCTGTGAATCTGTTTCTTTTTGGTTATATTCCCTAGTTTGTTGTATTTTTTTTAGGTTATACATTAAGTGATATAAAGCAATATTTGTTTTTATCTGACTTATTTCACTTAGTATAATATACTCCAAGTCCATCCATGTTGTTGCAAATGGCAAAGTTTCATTTTTTACATCTGAGTAGCATTCCATATTCTTAATCCATTCATCCATTAATAGAAATCTAGGTTGCTCCCATACCTTGGCATTTGTAAATTATGCTGCTATGAACATTGGAGTGTATGTATCTTTTCAAATTAATATGTTTGATTTTTTTCAAATATACACCCAAGAGTAGAGTTGCCGGGTCATTTGGTAGTTCTATTTTTAGTTTTTTGAGAAAGCTCCATATTTTTTTCCATAGTGCCTGCACCAAGTTACATTCCCATCAACAGTGTATAAGAGTTCCTTTGTCTTCGTATCATTTATTTGTGTTCTTTTTGATGATGACTATTTCGACACTTGTGAGGTGACATCTCATTGTGATTTTGATTTGCATTTCCCTGATGATTAGAGATGTTGTGTATCTTTTCATGTGCCTGTTGGCCATCTGCCTTTCTTTTTTGGAAAAACGTCTATTCAGGTCTTCTGCCTTTTTTTTTTTTTTGTCTTTTGTCTTTGTTGTTGTTGTTGTTGTTGCTATTTCTTGGGCCGCTCCCGTGGCATATGGAGGTTCCCAGGCTAGGGGTCTAATCAGAGCTGTAACCACCAGCCTACACCAGAGCCACAGCAATGAGGGATCCGAGCCGCGTCTGCAACCTACACCACAGCTCACGGCAACGCCGGATCGTTAACCCACTGAGCAAGGGCAGGGACCGAACCCGCAACCTCATGGTTCCAAGTCGGATTCGTTAACCACTGCGCCATGACGAGAACTCCCCATTTAAAAAAAAATATTAATTTCTTTTATTTCTATAGTTACGGAAAAAATACAAGTTTATTTCAGAAAACTTGGAAACATAAAATGAAGTTTTGGCAAATTACCTCCTTTGCCTCTTAAAGATAATCACTGCTACCTTTTCAGTATTACCATATTTTCCTTTTTTTAACTGTAATTTTTTCTGCCCATTTTTAATTGACTTGTTTATTTTTTCAATGTTGAATTGTACGAGCTGTTTATATATTTTGGATAATTTAACCCCTTATTGGTCATACAATTTGGAAGTATTCTTTTCCCATTCTGTAGTTTGTTTTTCTGTTTTCTTGATGATTTCCTTTGCTGTGCAAAAGCTTTTAAGTTTAATTAGGTCTCACTTGTTTATTTTTGCTTTTATTTCCTTTGCTTTAGGAGATAGAACCAAAAAATATTGCTATGATTTATAGTAACAAGTGATGATTATATACCTAGAATCTTCCTCAGTTTCTTCCCAATCCTATTTAAAGCACACTTTTCATACTCAATTTAGTTAAACATTTTAAATAATCCACATCAGAATTGGAAATATTTTAGATTTGCAACATTCTAAATCACCATATATTATTTTCTTAATTGTTTCCTCCTATTATTCTCAAGTTTGTTTTTGATTTATTTAACAAGATCTCTTGTTTGGAGCCATATGTATCTTAAAACTATATACATCGTAAAATTCTCTGCCATACCTATCAGATCAGGGCACAGTAAGTATTAATTAGAACTATCACAATAGAAATTGTGTAGCAGTTTAACTTTCTAACTGCTTTGATCACTTCCTGTTCTTTTAAGACCCCAAAGGCATAATGCTGATTTTTACAACAAACATAATTTCTTATCCTTGGAAGTCTTTCTTTTGGTTTCTATTTTAATGTCTTCCATTATTTTTTTTGTTAGACATAGATGATATGAAGAGAGATCATGTATTTTTTATCTTTTCCATAACTAATATCTGAAAAATACAAAGGTAAATTTGACATAGGAAACTTTTATCCAAGTGCCAGATTGTATAAATGCATGTGGTCAAGATGCATTTTTCAGTTTTTGGAAAGATTACGTGGGATTTTGATTTCGTGAGCAAATAAGAAATAATGTCCTTCACATCCTATATGTTATTTATGATTCTATTTTTTAAAATATTTTTTCATGAGAATATAGTACTTGATCTTCAAGTTGTCCATTTGTTGGGACCGGTTCGCCTACTGGTCTGTATCCACATAACTCATGCTTTACTGTCATAGACTGATGTGACACAGTGTAATAGAATATGATGCATTGCCTGAATTTAAAGGAACATGGACTATTTCTGGATCTGCCATGCAGCATGAGATCTGTATCACATTTGAAACAAAGCTAACCAAGCAGACAGAGCAGAAAAATATCTATAGCATTCATTAATCAGGGTAGAGTATATATATTTTTCAGCATCTTACTCTATTTGCTTGGTATCTTTTAAGAATGAACACAACAGAAATAGCCCTAGTGACCATATACATTGCTTCTTACATGATTACCCTTTGAGAATTATCCCCTAAAAATGCAAAGCAATTCAGTTTGGTTTAAAATTGTTAAATAGGTTGTATTACATATATTCTTTTATTCTATCTTTTCTCACTGGGGGTCCCTTAAATATTCTATAGTGTATGCATTTTGATCTATATATAAATATTTCTGTTAGCACTGAGCTATGCCACTATTGGCTATTTAAAGCCAATTAAATTCAAAATAATTTAAAGCATGTGATTTATAGTAACTGTAAATATAAAATTATCTCAGACTTAATGAGCAAAAACATCATGGTATAATCAACTAAAATACGTATATTCACTCTTATAGCAGAGTTTAGGTTTGGGTAAGATTTTAGAAACTCTTTGAGGCAGAACCGCCACAACATACTTTCAAGAAGACAACTTACATCTCTCCCTACTCTGTGGGAGTATATTAAGCATTCTCAAGTTATTTTCACATAAATTTATTGTCTTTCCTATGGGATTTTAGCATCTAACATCCTTGAAGTAGAGCCACTGCTTCTTCCTCTATTCAAATTATTTATTCACCCAGATCAGAGAGGCAAGAATTACCAGAGATCAGACTGGCACATGTGTCTTCCCCATCTGGCCCCATTATGGAAGGAAAAGGTAAAATGCCTCTAGCTTCACTGGAATTAAACATCTGTATAACACAAACACTACCCTTATCCAGAATTGCATTAATCTTTTCTCTGCTTCTTGATTTTGCCTCTTTCTTTTCTATTATCCAGATGCCCTCTCTCTTGCCTTCCCTCACAGCATACCTACATTCCTCTGAGATGATTATTCCTAAGCCTTCTGGTTATCATTGAACGAAAACACAAAAATAAATGAAGTTCTGATACAGAGCTTCTGACCATAGTCGAATACCTGCTATATTCATAGTACACTTAGAATAAATAGTTGGTGACTAACTGATCAATAGGTATACTCATATAATACATTGGAAAAAGACTATAAATGGGTATAAAATAATTATGTTCATGATTCCTGAAGTTAGTGATTAATTATATTTTAGATCATTGGATCGAGTACCAAATTCTGCCATGAAATTTTAGTGCACAGAACTGCATTTGAAATTTGCGTTTCTTTTCTTTTTTTCATATAAAGTTGTGGTTTGTGGTTCTAGAATAATTCAAATGAAGAATGTTAGGAGAAACTGAATGCATATATACTCATGGATAGTAAACCTCTGGATCAGAGTCTTCTCTGTGTTAATAGAAACACATTCATTTAAGTAGCAGATAACAATAATTAGGTTCATCTTATATGTGTAAATACATAATCAAAAATTATTTCTCATTCTAATGTCTAGCAATACCTAGACTGGGTATCTATTTAAAGTAGGGGTTAATAACAACAATATGACATTTTATTCAAGGGAAGGATACAACTTTATAGAGCCATCAAACAATATCTTATTAAAATTGGCAGGATCATGATTAAGTAGATTTGGTTCTGTTGAACTAATAAGACACTGAAGTCACTAACAAATCTCACTTTGTGCAAAATATTATATGAACTGGGATTCTCTGTACTCAAATATTAAAATCAAAATACAAAGTCATATTACTTATGGAGCTGGCCCTGTGCCTACTTCTTTCTACATTTAGCTTAACATTAGCTATTGACTAAGGGATATACAAGAACATATGCTGTTGCATTTCAGAGAAAACAGAGGACTAACGGGCTCTGATGCCATTGATGGTTTCAAGAAAGAAGTGGAACATGTCTTGATATTCACTATGTGTCAAATATTTATATCCTCCTCAAATCCAAATTTTGAAACCCAATGTCTAATGTAATGGAGGTGGGGCCTTTGGGAAGAGCTTATGTCTTGATGGAGCCCTCATAAGTGGAATTAGTGCCCTTTTAAAAGAGATCTGTGGTAGCTAGTTTTCCCCTTTTTCTATGTGAAGGCAGAGAAAAGATATCATCTCTGAATCAGGAAGTGGGCTCTCACCAGACACCCCATCTGCTGTCATCTCAATCTTATGCTTTCTAACCTCTATAACGGTCAGAAACGGGGTTCTGTTGATTATAATTTACACATTCTCTGGTTTTTTTATGGCAGCGCAAATCGATTAAGGTAATCCTTAAAGCTAGGATAGAATTTGACTCAACATTCTAGAATTGGGGGACAAAATGGGCAAACATATATGGAGGTATGCTCAGGATAATAAGCACTTCAGATTAGCTGGAGACCCTGTGAAGTGATCATAGGACATACAATTGCAAAACAGTACAATTGGGGCAAAATTTTAGGTTAACTACTTTCACTTCTAGGAAAATTCATTGAATAGCTTCAAACTTTACTCATCAGACTTACTGCAATTTCACACTGTTTTTATGTAAGTACACCTAGGATATTTCTTCCTGAGACTTTCGATCTGCATAAAAATATTTTAAGATTAGATAGCTTCTTGTATGATAAATTAAAAAAAAACATTTAAAATAAATCTTTCCAAAAATACAACCACTGAGTGTCAGTTGATTGCTGTTTGTAAAACTAGACTTGTTAAGTTCCACATTCCTTATCCTCCATATTTTGCGATTCTTTAGATGTTTCACATCTTTCAGAGAAGTGAGAAAATATTTGTGTACATACCTAATTTATTTCTTCACTTTTCTTTTCTACTTCCTTTCTCTCATTTCATTTTTATTTTCTCTATGGAAACATTAAAATGTTTATAATTACAATTCCTCAATTCCTTTTATCTTCCTTCAGCTCTTCTCATTCTCCAAATGAGAAATAGTTGTGTTATGTTTGGAAATGTTTGGTGTTTTAAAAATGAAATAAAAAAGAGCAATTGATAAAGAGTATGAGTTTCCCTTATTACCAGATTAATTCTAGACTTAATGTTTATTATTGCTTGTGTGACTTTTTTATATATTTAAACTGCTAAAATAAAAGATGACCAGTAAAGGCATAAACACAATTTTAAGTTTAATTGATTTCATTTAGCATTTTAATTTAATAAATAGAAATGTTGACTTACACACATATATGCTGATGTTCATGGGATTCTATAAAAATATATACTGATATAAGAAATTGCATTGTACTTTAATATTCTTCCAGTGAAGTCATCCTATACTACCAAATATCCTTGAAAACAAAACTTGCTAAAATTTTAAAGATAGCATCCTTCTAGCAATAAGAATTTCTTCAGAAGTAGAACCTTTTCCAAACATATTAATATCTTCAAAAAGATGATAACCCTGCCAGGGATTAGACTGTCTCCAGGGTTAAAACCATAATCTGGTAAATAGTTTCAACAGAGGACTTCTTTTCTCCCAGAACAGGAAAATTTCTCACCAGGGAATCTCACAGATATTCATTTCTTCAAAGACAGGACCTTTAAAACATTTTAGAATCTTCAAAGTGGGAAACATGTCACCCCTTAGCAAAATGAAGTCCTTTAAAGTAGGAGCCCGACAGCATTATGAAAACTCTGAAAGAAAACTCCCAAAGCTCTATAAAACACTGTTTCTAGTATCCAACTTCAGATTATAATTTTAAAAAGTTATGCAAATTATATGAAATTTACTTTAAAATGTAAACTATTTTTTAGGTTTATAGCAAAATTGAGCTAAAGTGCAGAGAGACTCAATAGACTTCCTGCCCCCAGCCATGCCGGGCTTCCCTGGCTATCAACATTACTTACCAGAATAATACTTTGTTACAATTGATGGAACTACAGTGACACATCATTATTACTCAAAGTCCATAGCTTACATTAGGATTCACTCCTGGTGTTGTGCATTCTATGAGTCTGACAAATGTGAATGATATGTATTGACAATTGACAGTTGTATTATAGAATAGCTTTTCTGCCCTAAAAATCTTCTGTGCTCTGACTGTTCATCCTTTTCTTCCCCCTAAACCCTGTAACCACTGATCTTTTTACTCTTTCCATAGTTTTGCCATTTCTAGAATGCCATGTAGTTGGAATCATATAGTACACATCCTTTACAAATGGGCTTCTTTCAGGCAGTAATACGCATTTAAATTTCCTCCATAGTTTTACATGGCTTGAGAGCTCATTTGTTTTTAGCCCTGAATAATATTTTATTATTTGAATGTACCACAGTTTATTTATCTATTCTTCTACTGAAGGATAATTTAGTTGCTTCCAGGTTTTGACGATTGCAAATAATGCTGCCATAAACATCCCTATGCAGGAGAAGTATTCAACTCCTTTGGTGGACACCAGGGGGCATAATTGCTGGATAGAGTGGCAATATTACATTTAGTTTTGTAAGAAACTGCCAAACTACTTTCAAGGTGGCTCTATCATTTTGTATTCCCACCAGCAATGAATGAGAATTCCTCTTGCTCCACATCTTCTTCAGCATTTGGTGTTGTCAGTGTTCTAGCATTTGAAAATTCTAATAGGGGTATAGTAGTATCTCTTTCTGGTTTACATTTGCATTTTCAGGACAGCGTAGGATGTTGAGCATGCCCTAATATGCTTATTTGCATCTGTATACCTTCTTCGGTAGGGTATTTATTCAAGCCTTTGTTCCCATTTTTTACCTGGGTTTTTTTTTCATATTGTTGAATTTAAAGAGCTCTTTGTATATACTTTAAAACAGCCCTTTACCAGAAATGTATTTTGCAAATTTTTCTCCCAACTTGTGGCTTTTTTTTTTTTTTTGGTCTTTTTAGGGCTGCACCTGTGGCATATGGAAGTTACCAGACTAGGGATCAAATCAGAGCTGTAGCTGCTGGCCTGTGCCACAGCCACAGCAACACAGAATCCGAGCCGTGTCTGTGAACTACACCACAGCTCACAGCAATGCCAAATCCTTTAACCCATTGAGCAAGGGCAGGGATTGAACTTAAATCCTCATGGATACCAGTCGGGTTCATTACTGCTGAGCTACAATGGAAACTCCAACATCTCTTATTTTTTGCTAGATTCTTGTATGTCCTAAGGTCATTTTCTAGGATTGCTTATTTGTCCATTGATTGGTTTGTTGATCCTAACATCAGTTTTAATTATTTATTTTAATATTTGATAGGGCAACTACTCTAGATTGTTTGTTCCCTCCCACCCCCTGGTTTTAATGAGGTCCAATTTGTCATTTTCTTCCATGGATCATACCTTTGGTGTTGTAAGTAAAAAGTCGTTACCATACCTAAGGTCATCTAGGTTTTCTTTAGTGCTATTTCCTAGGAGTTTTGTAGTTTTGCATTTTCACTTAGGTCCATGATCCATTTTGAGTTAATTTTTTTTAATAGTGTAATGTCTTAATGTCTATGTCTAGATTCTTTTTTTTTTTGATATGGATGTCTAATTACTTTATCCTCGTTTATTGAAACATTTTGCACTGTTGAATTATCTGATTTTTTTTTTTTGTCAAAGTTTAGTTGACTTTATTTGTGTAGATCTGTTTATGGGCTATTTTCCAGGCTTTCACCAACACCACACTGTCTTAATTAGGTAGTTTTTTTTTAAATCTTGAAGTCTAGAGTGTCTTTCCTCCAACTCTCTTTTTCACCTTCAATAAGGTGTTGACTTTTCTTGGTCCTTTGTCTTTCCATATACATTTTTTTTTATTTTTGATTTTTTTAATAGCTTACATTTTTTTTTTCTTCTTACTGCCCTCACCTGAAGCATAAGGAAGTTTCCAGGCTAGGGGTCAAATCAGAGCTGCAGCTGCCAGACTATGCCACAGCCACAGAAGTGCTAGATCTGAGCCATATCTGTGACTTACACCGCAGCTTGCAGCAACACCGAATTCTTAATCTGCTGAGCCACAACAGGAATACAATCAATATAAAATTTAAGATACATTTATTGATATCCACAAAATAACTTGCTGGGATTTTAATGGAGACTGCATTGAATCTACAGGTCAATTTAGGAAGAACTGATGTATTTACATGCAATTTAATTTTAAAATGCTCCTATATGACTTGAACCATTTTAAGCGATAAGTAAAATATCATAAGATCTAGTTATAAAGCAAATAAGATTGGTATCAGAAACATAGTATCTATATGCTTTTAATATAGAATAATACAAGGATCTGAGAAAATGTATGAAGAGTGAAGAGAAGAACCCTGTGGATTTGAATTGTGTACGGGTAGTTTTCTCTCCTTCATGTTCCTTGTAATCTAGAAGAGGAGCCTAAGAATCAGAACAATTTGTCTGATAACAAGTAAATCACCTGGACTGCTATGCTTTTATGTTTAGAAAAAAAAAAAAAAGATTTTATCTGCCTCATTTACCTGACAGAACTGTTGTGAGACTGAGTTAATACTAAAGAAAACTATGAAAGGTGATGAGTGCTAAGCCATTATCACCATGGTCATCATTGCCAATTTTGTAATCACCTCCATTTTACATTCCAGAAATTTGTACATAACTAAAGAATATATTTTTTGTTTAAATTTGAAATTTTATTAGATTGTAAGAGTTTTGTTTTGTTTAGGGCCACAGGTGTGGCATATGGAAGTTCCCAGACTAGGGATTGAATCAGAGCTGCAGCTGCTGGCCTACACCACAGCCGGAGCAACACAGGATCTGAACCACATGTGCGACCTACACCACAGCTCTTGGCAATGCGAGATCCTTAACCCACTGGGCAGGGTCAGCAATCAAACCTGCAATCTCATGGATACTAGTCGGGTTCATTTCCACTGAGCCACAATAGGAACTCCCTGAGTTGTGAGAGTTTTGGATATGAAGTGATATTATGATTGCAAATAAATTTAATGTCTAAGAAAACCTACTGACGTGCATAGGTGTTAGGCAGAATACAGAAAATGTTCAAAGTAATTTTTACTTTTTATTATTTACTATTTTATTATTACTTATATATTTACTTTTCATTATTATACATATATCTAAGTATATTTATAATAGAAAATATAATTTTAATTTTATTTATAGTATTATATTTCTAAAAAGATGTGAAAATCCAATTCATAATATATTAAATATATTAAGATTATAGGGATGAGGAGCAGAAAGTGGGTTAGGTTAATCCTCTTTTCTCTCCTTCAATTACTTGTTTTCCCAAGGTGTTGATTCCATTCTACATTTGAAAGAGGGCTAAAATATGGGGGAGGAGTGTCTGTAAGACTTGAATATATATAGAACAGAACTCAGTATAATATATGATAGTGATTTATATTACCAATTAAAATGTACATATGGTTAGAAGACATCATGCACAAAATGGAATGGATTTGAATTTCTGAATTGAAATTGTGGTTACAAAGGTTTTGGATTAACTGATATTACATTTTCCTGCCTATTACTTTCTACATATTATTCATTACCAACAGAAGCCACTTCAAAAATCTTTGTACTTCCATATTTCAAGACAATCTTCCACCTAGTAACACATTCAGTTAAACATTCTCAAGTCTTCAGCTCTATAATTTTGAGAAGCCTAATTTTTTTTAACGCTCAACACTCATGTGGTCAGAATACTGAGAGCTGTGATTTCTCAGGAACAGGTTTGTCTTAGCATTATTGCCATGTCAGTCACCGAATGGGAGCAGCCTGTGGGAAGCACACCTTCAGTGCAAACACTGCACTTGACATGGATGCTGAGGCCAAAGGTTAATTATCCTTAGTTGCAGTTGTGAGATATCTAAAAAGCATACTTTTATGCCCACTACAGTAAATGAGTACTATTTTATTATTAGAGGAGCTACTAGGGCCAAGAAAATGAATGCATCAAAGAAATACAAAGTATTTAAGCACCTGTTATGTTCCAAGCATTTAGGGTGTTTTCAAGCTTGTTAGCTCTTTCAATCTTACAACAACCCTAAAAAATATTTCTTATTTTTGTAAAAATATATAAAAAGTGAAGTTTAGATGACTGACGTCATCTTAATTTTAAGAAGATATTTGAATAGTAAATGATGCTATATTTAACTCAATCATTAAGTGAGTGCCTTGGGTGGATTGTAGAAAATATATTTTGTTTTTAGGAAAATGATAAAAGAATGGTAAATCATAAAGTAATCCTTCTTTACTCAATTTTTAAAAAGGTTGCAGCAAGCATTCTGATTCTTAGGAGTTTAGAGAAAACAACAGTTGCAACATTTAGAATAATTAACCATAGACATTTCTGTCTATTCTGCAGGCTCCCCAGTGTTGGCTTAATTGCAATGTCAAAAGTCACATGTTTTGAACTTTAATTTTCTCATTCCAAGTAAGAAGATCTGATAAATAAGAAGAATCTTTTTGTGATCATAGGTCACAAAATATATACTAACAATTTTCTTCTGCTATTTAATCTTTCTGCTTTAATAGAAGATTTGAAGAAAGCACCTATAAGATGCTATGAGTCCCATAGAGATAAAATAACCAGTCTGAAGAATCCCGGTTTTCTGTTTCAAAGTAATTTGATCAGCATTAAAATAAGATTTTTTCCCCAATGTCAAGAATAATGTCCAACCAATGAAGATGAAGGGCCATGTGTTAGCTTAGTGGTTCTTAAATTTTCTTATCCTGTTTTTTGTTTTGTGGGTTATATCTGTCTCTATTTACTGTTTAAAATTGAGAAAAAGCTTTAAATAGTTTAAAACAATTCATTTAAAATAACAATATTAAACTTCTTACATGCTAACATAGATAACATTTTTATGAAAAATAACTCCCAAACAAAAAGAACTAGGGGAGAAAAATTCCATGATTTTCCACTTTAGTAGATCTATTTAATGTCTAAATTAATAGACAATAGTCAGTTCTTATGTCTGTATCTTCATCTGCTGCAGTTCATTCTGATAATTGAAGTACATGAAGAAAATATGACCTCACACAGATATTTAGTTTCCATCACATATGATTGTAGCTATTCTTTGGTACTACACCAAAACTCAGCAAGTAGTTGTTTTTTAAAGATTATAGTATAAAATTTGAAATCATATCAGTATGTGTTTGATATTTTGTTACATTAAAGTCTATTAGTTTATTGTACAGTTGAATGGATCTTTTGCTAATGCATATATGTAACACATGCATTGTGTTACATCCTGAAAATATTAGTTCATGAAATTATGCAGATCTTCCAAATATCAAAATATCACATTGTAAATAGCACCACCAATTTCATCAGAAAAATCTTAAAAATTGTGAGGCCCATGTTTTATCACTTGCAACAAATTCTGTTGATTTCTTCCTCTGACAGTTTTAGTTTAGTCATTTTTGATAAAAACACCTGCCAAATATTCATGTCTGAATAACTATAGTTTGATATATATTTTTTCAAGTTAAATGAGATTCCGTGAAAGGCTGGCATCTTAGCTTGAGATTAAATTTCACCATTGCTTTTCCTCCAGATCATCTTCATCCTTCAGTATATAGCAGAAGTACTTTTGTATACTTCCCATTTTATACACATTAAAATGATGTATACTCAAGTATCAAGATTTAATGAAGTTACAAATGTTTATTGTTTCACTTATCACATTCTTAAAGGAAATTATTAATTAGTTAAATTATTTATTTATTAACTGTGGGTCTGTGGTGGTGAGAAATAGCATGACTAATGGTGGTTTGGTTTGGTGCAAACTGCCGGCAGTTTTATCCACTGTTGCTTTTTCACCATCAGTATAATTTTGTACACAGTAAAAAAAATAAAATCAGGTAAAGTCTCAATATTATTATGACAATAGTTTTGATCTTGTGTACTCACTAGATCTGGGTCTGCAGACCACACTTTGTAAACTTCTATTCAAGATTGTAATTAAGAACTCTTGAGACTGTTCTAGAATATTTGATCCATAAGGACAGAAATCCTTGTTTTGTTCACTTCTGTTTCCCAAGCATTTAGAACAGTATCTAACACATGATGTAAGTACAAAGGTATAACTTATTATATTAAAGAAATAAATATTCAATACATGAATATTAATATTAACTATTAATTTAATATCCCTCACCTCTCCCTTAACCCCTCAACGTTAACTGGGCTATGTGCTGGGTGGCTTTGTGATTTAATTTTATCATCTGTAAAATGGAGATAACATCAGTACCAAATTCATAGGTTTATTTTAAAGATGAAAAGTCACAATGCATTAAAATGCTTCACAGAATAATCAATACATAGTGGTGTTGCTCCCTTACTTAAAAATATATTAAGGAGTCATGGATCTCTCAGTTATAGTCAGATTCTGTTGCCTATATCAAGGTTTCTTTCAATCAAAAGAGTAGAGTATGATGCACTAATTAAGTCCTAGGATAGCAGTTCAAAGCTTAGATGGTAGCTCCAGAATGTCTTCAGCCACTCAGGCTTCCATTTTCCTGATATTCTCCTACATGATTTTCAACTTAATGTCACATCCCTATCCAGTGTAGTTGCTGAATCTCCAGTTTTCACATCTGCATTAAAGGCCAGAATAAGGAAGGAAGGTAGAAAGGATTTTTTTTTTTTTTTTTTTTTTGGTATGAAGTCTGTCCCCAGATGAGGCAGCTCCCTTTAATGAGGTTTCTCAGAAGTCTCATATGCCAGTTCTACATTTCATTGGCTGCAACATGGTCACAGACAAAGAAAGTAGAGAGGTTAGTCTTTTAGTCTATGTATCAATATACCTAGCTAAAAATTAGTGTTTCTATACTAACAAGAAAGGGCAAAACTGATGGTCTCCACCTATTGCTGGAATGATGTAGTAGCTCCTATGTAACATATAATATGGATATATTCTATCATGCAGAAGTCTGACTGATACAGATGCCTTTTGCTCCTCTAAGGAGATTACAACTCTTTGACCCAGCACTGACCTCAGCACCTCACCATGGGCTTTATGTTCACTGAAGAGCAGAGATTGTGCATCAGACTGTCTCTGGTGCCTCTACGTTCTCTCCATGATCGAGAGAGGGGAATTTATATGTACAGTGCATCAGGTGTGATTCAGCTACACTGATGACTAACCATTTTAGGCTGAACTGAGAGCACTACAGCCTCTCTAAGTTTCCTGAATCTTATCCCAATTATATTTCATTTAATAACACTCAGTGAAATATCTGGTGGCAGGGGAAATGAAACTACATGCTTTTATGGGATCATTCATCAAGAACTAATTGAAGCTTTCATACAGTTTAGTGCTGATAAAACAGTGTAACAATAAACAATAACAAAATTCACTGGAGAAGGATTTGTTTTGCTGTGAGGAAAATGGTTCTGTTTCATCCTGGGATTCCTGGTTAAAAGAGTCTCCAATTTACAAAGGGATAAGCACAGGCTCCTCTGCATAATGACGGGGTGGAAGCTGTGTCAAATGTATTAGTGTTGCTCCAGTGGAGCCATTCTCAGCCTAAGGATTTGCTATTGTGTGGGACTCTGGCAGAAGGCTGCAGGACCAATAGGGTATTAAAAAGTTTCTTTTTTGCTATTTATTGTTACTGTGATTGAAGCAGCTCCATCGTAGTTTTTATTGGAAGATAAAGGAATAATCTTAAGGTGTACTTTAAGAAAATTTAGATTTTTAAAAATCCCGATTTACACGGTTCCTATTTGAGTGCTTCTGCTTATGGAGTTGGTTGGATTTTTGTCATTGGAATATTGGAATCCCTGTTCTTCCATATGTGGTGTTTGAACATCTGGCTGAGTTGAAAAGGAAGAAATAGAGAATAGACCCCTTACTTATTTTCTTGGGAGTGAATTAAAGGAAATATTAGGAAAATGAAATGTATGAGAAATGTGCTGCAAACTGCTGTAAACCTGAATATCCATTAGCTATATTTATATGACTTGGATCACAAACATTAAGCATGATACTATAGGTAAAGGATTTACTTGGTAACTGATATGTTTTAAATGCATAGCCATGGATTTTGTTGGTAAAACATATATCTAGACTCAACTTGACTTGACAGTTAGACTGGACTCTTCACCATTACTGTTTTAAAATTAATCAAGTAGCATTATATGGATACAGATTTTAGATAAATGATCATATAATAAGGCTCTGAGGCGATATATGGCCCTCTTTCACAATGCCATTAATATTGATTAATGTGTCTTGAAAACTTACCTACAAAACAAGAAACCCTGGAAATGTAGATATGGTCAGATATTGTAATTTTAAAATGCAAATTTTTATTCAAATTTATTTTACATTATAAAAAGTAATTTCTCTGAAGAACTTTTTAAACAATGGTTTTCTAAAAGTCTTAATACATCTTAAAGTACTGCCAAGCCTATATTATTCCCTAAAATGAGAAGGATTTAGAGAGACCACCATCACTCTTTCCCTTGGCTAAGAAGCCAAATTAATGCTTTGCATAACTTAGTTGCCAATCACCTCAGTTAATTCGTAGCACCATTAATGAGCGAAGGATAAATTTATATCATGACAAATAAGTACCAGTTTAGTAGATATGTTGGGGGATAAAATAATAATTGTAGGTTTCATAGCTTTCATATTGTAAAGTATATTTGACTTTTCACATAGATATGTCAAACCAAATTCTATAGCAAAGACATCTGAAGATGCGAATGACAGATAAATGAAGCTGGCACCATGCTGTAATGCTTCCTCTGTGGTTCTCAAATTCATTAGATGGCTTCTGTGCCAGGACCTTCCATCTATATGACACTCTTTCTCTCTTACTTTTTTCTTTTTATTTTTTTGTCTTTTTTTTTGTCTTTTCTAGGGCCACACACACGGCATATGGAGGTTCCCAGGCTAGGGGTCTAATCGGAGCTGTAGCTGCCGGCCTACACCACAGCCACAGCAATGCCAGATCTGAGCCACGTCTGCGACCCACACCACAGCTCATGGCAATGCTGGATCCTTAACCCACTGAGCAAGGCCAGGGATCAAACCTGCAACCCCATGGTTCCTAGTCAGATTTGCTAACCACTGAGCCACGATGGGAACTCTGTCTCTCTTTTTTAATTAATTTTTTTTTTTTTAGGGTGATGTCAGGGCCATGTGGAGTTTCGCAGGCTAGGGATCGAATTTGAGCTGTAGCTGCTGGCCTATGCCACAGTCACAACACCTGATCAGAGCCCTGTCTGCAACCTACAGTGCAGCTCATGGCAATACCAGATCCTTAACCCACTGAGCAAGGCCAGGATCCAATCTGCGTCCTCATGGATGCTAGTCAGATTCGTTTCCGCTGATCCACTATGGGAACTCCGATGACACTCCCATTCTCAATATTTTCAGTGGCCTTGCTCACTCACATCTTTTGGGCCTTGATCAAATGCTACCTTCTCAGTGAGGTCCTCCTGACCACCTTATTTTGAATTTCAGTTTTCACCCCCCAAATAATATACCCTAGTTGTCACCTGCCTTATTTTTCTTTACAAATAGTTGTTTTTATTTGACATCCCATATGTTACCTGTTTATTTATTTATTTGCTCTCTAACTCCTCTTTGTAGAATTTAGACACCATGACAGCAGGTAGTATGTATGTCTTGTTACTATATCCCAGAGTCTAAATATAAAAACATTCAAGTTATGTGTACTGAATGAATGGGTTGGGGTTCTAGACCTCTTATATCTCACATATTAGCTCTTTGAACTTAGGCAAGTCATTTAACCTACTGATATCTGTTTCTTTATTTACAAATGTGAGAAATGATGATGCCTGTTACATTTTGCTAGTTAAACAAAACATTGTAGGTAAAATATTTTGTTAAGGGCCATACTACCCAAAGAAATCTACAGATTCAATGCAATCCCTATCAAATTACCCAGGACATTTTTCACAGAACCAGAACAAACAATCCAAAAATTTATACGGAACCACAAAAGACCCAGAATTGCCAAAGCAATTCTGAGGAACAAAAACCAAGCAGGAGGCATAACTCTACCAGACTTCAGGCAATATTACAAAGCCACAGTCATCAAGACAGTGTGGTACTGGTACCAAAACAGACAACAGCCCAGTGGAACAGAGTAGAGAACCCAGAGATAAACCCAGACACCTATGGTCATTTAATCTTTGACAAAGGAAGCAAGAACATAATATGGGAAAAAGACAGTCTTATCAGCGAGCACTGCTGGGAAACCTGGACAGCCACATGCAAATCAATGAAACGAGAACACGCCCTCACACTATGCACGAAAATACACTCAAAATGGCTGAAAGACTTAAACATAAAACAAGACACCATCAAACTCCTGGAAGAGAACATAGGCAAAACACTCTCTGACATCAACCTTATGAATATTTTCTCAGGTCATTCTCCCAAAGCAGCAGAAATAAAAGCAAAAACAAACCAGTGGGACCTAATCAAACTGAAAAGCTTTGGCACAGCAAAGGAAACCAAAAAGAAACCAAAACGACCACTTACAGAAGGGGAGAAAATAGTTTCAAATGATGCAACTGGCAAGGGCTTAATCTCTAAAATATACAAACAACTTACTTATATGACTCAACAACAGAAAAGCCACCAGCCCCATGGAAAAATGAGCAAAAGACCTGAATAGACATTTCTCTAAAGAAGATATACAGATGGCCAACAAGCACATGAAACAATGCTTCACATCTCTGATTATTAGAGAAATGCAAATCAAAACTACCATAAAATACGACCTCACACCAGTCAGAATGGCCATCATTCATAAGTCCACAAAGAACAAATGCTGGAGGGGTGTGGAGGAAAGGGAACCCTCCTGCACTGTTGGTGGGAAGGTAAGCTGGTACAACCACTATGGAGAACAATATGGAGGTACCTTAGAAATCTATACATAGAACTACCATATGACCCAGCAATCCCACTCTTGGGCATATATCCGGACAAAACTTTCCTTGAAAAAAGACACATGCACCCTCATATTAATTGAAGCACTATTCCCAATAGCCAAGATATGGAATCAATGCAAATGTCCACAGACAGATGGTTGGATCAGGAAGATGTGGTATATATACACAATGGAATACTACTCAGCCACAAAAAAAGAGCAAAATAATGCCATTTGCAGCACCATGGATGGAACTAGAGCCTCTCACACTGAGTGAAGTAAGTCAGAAAGAGAAAGACAAATACCATATGATATCCCTTATATCTGGAATCTAATATATGGCACAAATGAACCTTTCCACAGAAAAGAAACTCATGGACTTAGAGAATAGACTTGTGGTTGCCAAGGGGGAGACAAGGAGGGAGTGGGATGGATTGGGAGCTTGGGGTTGAACCTTTCCACAGAAAAGAAACTCATGGACTTAGAGAATAGACTTGTGGTTGCCAAGGGAGAGACAAGGAGGGAGTGGGATGGATTGGGAGCTTGGGGTTAATAAATGCAAACTCTTGTTTTTGGAATGGATTAGCAATGAGATCCTGCTGTATAGCACTGGGAACTATGTCTAATCACTTTTGATGGAGGATGATAATGTGAGAAAAAAGAATGTGTACATGTGTGAGTAACTGAGTGACCATGCTGTACAGTAGAAAAAAAATGTATTGGGGAAATAACAATAAAAAACATTAAAAATAAAAATAAAAGTAAATAAAAACCTTAAAAAGAAAGATTTTGGTAAGGGCAAATGATGTTTTTACTGTTAAAATATCAAATAGCTTTTAGGAATCCTTGTGGAGGTAATAGATTTTGGCTTGCTTGGATTATTTGGTTTACAGGAGACCTAGACTTTGGTTAAGGAGTTGGTCTTGGTACATAAGTTAAAGCTATGAACCCTTTGCCTATTGTAAGTTGTTAGTACTATGGCAATCTGTTAACCATGTAACCAAAAGCAGGCAGTGATTGATAGAAAACAGATTTTAGAGGTGACACTTAGATGTGAGATAGAATTTGAGGGATGGTAATTTAGGTAGGGTGAAAGTGGTATGGTGCTAAATCTAATTGGCCTATATGGGAATTAAACTGGTGAGTGTGGCCTCATTTATAGCATGCTATTTTAAAAAGGGGGCTTTGTCTTAGAAAGTATAGTGTGATGGTTAATTATGTCAGCTTAGGCTGTGGTATCTAGTCTAAATGTTGTTCTGAGGTCATTTTGTGGATGTAATTAACTTTTACAATCAGTTGACTTTAAGTAAAGGAAATTACCCTTGATAATGTGAGTGGTGGGGCTGGGCCTCATCTTACTAGTTGAAGGCCTTAAAAGCAAAAAACCTGAGGTGTCCTGGATAAGGAATTCTGCTTCAGAACTGTTACATAAATCATACCTTCCTCACTAAGCTTAGTAATTTTTAGCTTTCATTTTAAAAAAGATATCTTTGACACTTCCTTTAAGTGAAAACTTACGAGGTCACTGCAGGATGGTTAATTGAGCTAATATCAATATTCTTGTATCTCATGGAATAGGGAAACCAAGGAAAGGAAGAGAGACAACAGAATAGCCACTCAGTGGTGCAGTCAGGACATATACAACAGTTATTGATTAACTTGTCATCTTTTATGGGATGGTTCATGGTACCCCCAAGCAATTCTAATAGTAACATCAAGGATCACTGATCATAGATCACCAATAAAGAAAAAGTTTGAAGCATTACAAGAATTACCAAAATCTGACACAGAGATGGGAAGTGAGCAAATACAGTTAGAAAAATGGCACTAATAGACTTGCTAACCACAGGTTTTTTGTCAACCTTAAATTTGTAAAAAATACAATATTTAAGAAATGCAATGAAACGAGGTATGTCTCTGTATATAATAGTCTAGGTTGGGCCCTAGTACAGTGGATATCTATTATTTTTTTGGACCATCAGCTTCCACTTTTTCTAAGTCTGTGTCTTCCCCAGTCCTACCATCCATATTGTCACCACAGGATCAACTTTATAAACAGCTGACTTCATTTGATTTATTTGTGGTGGGCAGTTTGCCAGATTTGGGACACCAGATCTTTATCCAGAAGGTTTAGGACTTGGGGCCAAGAAGGTTGTGCTGTCACTGGGGGCCTGGACTATCGGAAACAGTTAAATGACCATGTGTCCTGGCCTGTGGAGAAGATGAAGAAACAATGATAGAAAGATAGAAAAATGAAGTAGAACCTTAGAGAGAAGCAGAGAAGAAAATCACTCATTCTTATTTTTCCTGACCCCCCAAGTCATTGTTATATTTGGGTTCAGTGAGACATCTCACAACTTTATAAAATTCTGTTTTTATCTTAATCTGTTTAAAGCTTGGTTCTGTCACTTCTAACCACAGACTTCTAATACAATTAGTCCTAAACTAAGTTTGACATTAATGGAGTCAGAGCAAAAAGTGAGACAGCTTTCCTATTTGATATGGAAGCCAGATTATCTATGTGAGAAAAAGGAAAAACTTAGTGGATTTCTAAATTCAGAATGGGGTAACAGATGCCACTATAATCAACTGTGTTAATAAAGGTGACTCCTAGTTCTTGAGGAAAATATGACATTTAACTGACAGTACCAAAGGCAATTTCTCACCCTGTGGAAAGGTCTTTTTACTCTTTAATATGGTGTTAAAATAGCAGTGGATTTTTTTTTCATGTCTGGTGCTAAGGAAAAATAATAACTTGATACAGTGAAAGTTTCATTTCAGAATAGAATTATTTTCAAACTGCTTATTACATAAAAGAGCAACCAAACCAAACAAATCCCTCCTATTCCAATTTATTTTATGAGGAAATTTGCATGTGAGGTAGCTCAAAATTAAATAAAAATAAGAAATTAAAGTATTTAAAGAGTGTCCATCCATTGAAACTTTCTTATGTTGTAGAGGACTCATATTGAAAAGTGTTTAATAATTGCCTCTTTAAAAATTCAGAATTTCTGAAATATTATAAATATATATACTCTAACATTTATATGTGATATGTTATAGTGATACATCAAGAAAAGAAAATATCAATTAATAACTTTCAGATATATGTGCAGGTCATGAACCATTAACAATTTTTGTTTTTACTTTCTACCTAAAAACAATAAATATAATCACATATTCTATGCCACAGTATTCTGAGAAGCCTGGTTTCCTGAATAATACATATTTTAGGTCGACAGGTATGCCATTAAAGTCAATGTAGAATTTTTCTTTGCAAACTGTTTAAAAATACATGTTAAACAAAATAAAATTTTAAGTTTTAAAATAATATATTTAATTTTTATAAACATAACACATTTTCATCATAGATGGTATATAGAAGAATTTATTTCTGACCATTTTATTTATTCGAAATACTCATTATTAAATAATATTTTATTTGGATATTGATGTGACTTTCAGGTTTTTAATTTGTTAACAAATACTTAATACTTAGTGCTTTGCAGCTTTTACTACTACTGCTTTTATTTTTTTAATTTTTAAAATGTTTTTCTTTTACATGAGAATTAAATTTTTTTAAATTGCTATTTCCCCCATACAATTTTCATTTCTACTGTACAGTATGGTGACCCAGTTACACATACATGTACATATTCTATTTTCTAACATACTAACGCTTTTACTACTAACACCTAAATTGACGCTTAAAATAGTCCTGAAAGTTTTCAAGATACTTTGTATTTATAAGAAAAACTGCACACGTTTTTAACTACTAATCAATACAGTGGTCTTAGAGAGTTCATATTTAAAATAATAACAAAATTTACACATAGATATTTCCCAACTATGTCATGCTTTTTTAGGAGTAGTTACAGAACCAAAGGATGTTACATAATTATCAGTGGTATTATTTAAAGTATTTAACAATTATTGCTATTTCTTCTGTGCCTGGTTTAATTTGGGCTCAAGAAGTATCTTACTTAATTCTCCCAAAAACCTTATGTAGCAAGTCTCTTACGTTACCTGTCTTACAGATGAGGAACTAGTGTCTAGAGAAATTAGCACCTATCTCAGTGAGGGAAAGCTAGAATCTCTCAGTTGCAAAGTTCTTATTCATTAAACTTTACTGACCTTATGGACATGTACATTTTTAAAGCTGATATAAAATGATTTAGAAAAAAGTCCTATAGGAATTGAAAGTATAAGCAGATAATGTTAGTGCTATTTTTTGTGTTCAAAATGCCTTTCAAGAATAACCATAATGTCTTCTTAGGTAAGATTGACAACTGCTTTACTCCTCCTTATCCCTACATCATGCCAACCCTCAAAAAATTGATTCCATCAAGAAATCTTTTTATACATTCACAGTTCATCACAGGAGCAGTTAAAAAATAAAAACAAGCCACTTTTTAAAATAATTCCTTTTCTAACATGTATGTCACAGATAAAGATATGTATGTTTTGTAAATGGAAAATCTGTGGCAAAGCTTTGTTAAATAGGCTCATTATGAAACAGTGACTATAAGACCAAACTTTTCTTAATAAATACATAAATTTATTATTACTTGATTTTCTATTACTAGGATTTTTGACGCTTTGAAGTTAATAAAGCTTACAGCTATGTATTTATCTTCCTGAACCTCACCCATTTAAATTCAGTTGTATGCCATATCTGTATTTTAATATTAATATCAAATGATATTAAAAATTGGGATTTTTTTATAAAAAGAACTTTGAAATTTTTCTTGAGGTAAGTAGAAAAGACCAGAAAGCTTTTTTGAGAACTTCCCACTCTTCTATTTACCCCAAAACAGACCCCCTTTTCCAAAATTTAAAATAGTCAAGATAGAAATATCACATTCATATTTGATTTTATTTTTATTGAAGTATAATATATATATTATTGTATAATTTTCAGATGTACTACATGGTGGTTCACAATTATTAAAAGTTATATTCCATTTATAATTATTATGCAATACTGGCTATATTCCATATCCTCCATATTTTAATGTTCTCATTTTTGCACATCACATATTTCTTAATAGAATTAAACAGGAGGATAATTTCTTCTAATTAATATTTGTAACAATATATATTATTCATATATTATTATATGTAACATATAAGCAGTATAGTCTTTTTTTTTTCCTAATTATTAGCTGAAGGAACTGAGACTCTGTGACATTAATATATTTGCCCAAGATCACATATGGTGTAAATGGTTAACCCTGGTTAAAATGCTTGTCTTCCTAAAAAATAAAAATATGTAATTATTACTTTTTTAAAAATAGTTGCTAGTTATATAAAATGTAATATATAATTAAAATAAAGACCAACCTTCAAGCACCTCAGCTAGAAAAAAAAAATCATGTCTTTTTTTAAACCTGCATTTTTCATTCAATGTACACTGTATAAACATTGTTCTACAAGATTGCACTAACTGCTACATAATACTTCATGTGCAAGAATGTATTTTAATAAATACATGTATTTTAATTCAATTTTTTACATTTCTTTTAAATTCTATTTCCATTAACACTAAAATAAATATATTTTTAACTTATAATGTATTTTGATTTTTAAAATACGTTCCTAAAAGTGGAATTTTTATGGCAAAATACGTATTATAACCTATATTCAAACTGTCAAACAATTAAATTTACATTTTTTCCTATAGTCCAGTTTCTGAAAATTATTTACTCTAATTTTAAGTATCACATTTCTTATATAAGGATTCTTCTAGTTATTTTTATTAAATATTATTTCCTATTCTGTTATTTATGTCTTCATAACTATCATCATATTAAATTGTATTTATGTATAGTAGTCCCTCAGTGTTTGCAGGGAATTTGTTCCAGGGCCATCAGTATACTAAAATTCACAGGTGCCCACTCTTCTATATAAAATGATGTAGTATTTGCATATAACCTACACACATCCCCCATATACTTTAAATCATCTCTGGATTAATTATAATACCTAATACAATGTAAATGCTATGTAAATAGTTGTAAATACAATGTAAATCCTATGTAACTAGTTGCCAGTACACAACAAATTCAAGTTTTGCTTTTTGGAACTTTCTGGAATTTGTTTTTTTGAATATTTTGATCAACAGTTGGAACCCACATATACAGAGGACCAGCTGTATATTTAAAACATGTTACAGAAAATAGTTTTTTTAAGTCTTTCCTTATCTAATTTATTTTTCTTAAACTCTAGAAACTTTTTTTCAAGTTTCCTTCCAAAAATTCTATTGGAAGTTTGATTGGAATTTCCAATTTGGAAAGTTTATAATATTGACTCTTTAAAAACACAACTTTAATCTCCATCCATAATATTTTAAGTCCCTAAGTTAAATTTATGTTACTTCTTTACATATTTCCATATATTTCTCATTAAATTTATTTTGAGGAATTTAATATTCTTATATATTTGTGTCCAATGGGGGTTATAGTTTTCATATTACATTTTATAGTTAGTATTGACTGATATATAAGAAAATCATTGTCTTTTGAAATACTACTTTATCATCATAAAGAACTCTTTCTTGAAGCTTTTTTTCTTTTGTAAATTTTTGTTTAAGATTGCAGAACTTTTATTTGCTGCTGATGATCATTTGACCTTATTTTTAATACTTATATATTTATTCTGTTGTTGCTTTTATGTTCATGTTGAATTGCTCTGATAGTTTCATGTAAAAAGTATGAAGGTGTATTTTTTCTTATTTCTGGTTATGATGGATTCAGCATAGTGCAGATTTTTACTGCTTTGGAAATAACATTCAATTTTTAAAAAATTCTAGAATGGATCTTGAATTTTAGCTACTGCATTTTAGACCTCTTTGAGATGATCATGTACATTTATAATCTGACCTATTGAGGAATGGTGAATAATACTTGAAAATTACTGATATTTTTTAATTCATTTTGGATTATATTTTAATACAATTTGATTTTTATGCTATTATTTAAGAACTATGACTCTATAATTTAAAAAATAAATTTTATATCATTTGTTTAATTATTTTGTAAGACTTTAATACTAGAAGTACATAAACTTCATAAGTAGTTAAAAAGTTTTCCTTCTTAGATTTAGAAGAATTATAACAATATTTGCCAAACAATGGAACTCACCCAGATAGAAGCATAGTGAATAAAAGGATTTAAATAAGTAAAGATACCTTAAGGAAACTTTGGGACATCAAGTGGAATAAAATTCTCATTATAGGAGTCCCATGGAGGGAGATAAAGGGCCAGAAAAACTATTTGAAGAAGTAGTAGATAAAAACTTCCCTAATCTGAGGAAGAAAACAGACATCCAGGTCCAAGAAGATCGAAACTCTTTATTAGGTAGATTGCTTATTTCCGTTGCATTTGTTCTTTTTCCAAGGTTTTATCTTATACTTTTTACTGGAGCATATTCCTGTGCCTCCTCATTTTGCCTAAATGCATGTGTTTCTATGTATTAGGTGATTCAGCTACCTCTCCCAGTCCTGAAAGAGTGGCTGATCGTAGGAGATGTCTGGTGGGACTAAGAAGCATAATCTCACCTGGCCAACAGAGCCAGATGCTCAAGGGATGTCCCTTATATAGGTTGCCTGTGCCCTCCTGTTGTGGCAGGGCCACAGCTGTTGATATGGCATGCAGTGGCCAGAGATGGTTGTGGCTCTCAGGGTGTGCCCATTGGAGGTGGGGTTAGAAGGAGAATTTTAAAATTGTGCCCACCAGCACTGGCATTAGTAAAGTAGCCTGAGATTGCAAAAATGTTTCCTACTAATGTCTCAGTCTTTGGGGAACATTCCAACTGATTCTTCCCTCTCTGGTAGATGCTTTTATATTAGTATGTCCCCTTGGCCTAAGATCTATGTGTTTTTCCATCGGGTGTTTGGGGGCTGGTTTTCAGGTTGAGTGAGTCCACACGATAGAGTTTTAAGAGTGAGTTTTACATTCCTGGCAATTCCGTAGTTCTTCTGGGCATGTTCCCTGTCAGTTTGGTTTACAAAGCCAGATGTTTTGGTGCTGTGTTTCTCCTGTGCAGGATTTAGGGTTTGAGGTATCTAATGCAGAGCTCGAATCCCTTGCTCCTCAGGGAGAAGATCCATATGTTTGTGACCCTTCCCAATTCTGGATCACTGCTGCTGGGGTGTAGTCTTTTTCCCTTGGCCTCAGCTACCTGTCTTGACCTTGCTTGTGAAAGCTCTCTTCATCCAGTTTTTAGGTCCCTTTTCAAAGGAATTACTTTATATATAGGTGTAGATTTGTTATATTTGAGGGAGGATGTGAGTTCAGGATCTTCTTACGTTGCCCTCTTGAACCCTCTCCTGATGTCACTTTAAATATGTACCTAGGTTGTCTTGTAGATATGATATTACTTAATAAATAGTGCTTTAGTAAATTAAGAAATAAATTAATGGATCTTGTAAATTTAATTGCAGCATAAGGGTTTTTAGTGTTTCCTCATATTGTGGGAAAAGAAAACTGTTTAATCATTATATTCAGGAAAACTTTTTTCAGTGGGTGGAATTCTCAAAACATCTTATTGGGTATGTTTTTAATTCATGTAGAGGTGGAGAAAAGCCTTTATGATCAACTGATAATAGGAAGCATAACAACTTTGCTGCCAATCAAGGATGGTGTGGGAGTTGGAGAAACTCATAGGAGAAAAAAAGTTTATGGTAAAGTAAGTTGCTGCTTCTTGCTTTTACTGTTGCAACAATTACTTTTCTGGATATTGTAAGGAGGAGACTATTCATAAAAGGAGAGGATGATCCTGGATTTAAGGCTGCAAAGGATAAATTTTCCATTACTTTAGGACACTGTGCTGATTATTACTCCTACAGAAGACTTTTACCTTTATTTTGACAAAATACAATTTTATTAAGGAATTGGTCTTCCAAAGTTTGCTTCCTACTTATTACTTAGTAAACTCTGAAAATCAAATAACAGTGTTTTTAGGTAATATGTCGTCATTGATTTTCAAAAGGAGCTCAGTATCTTTTACCTCAAGAACAATTTTAGTTTCAAGATTCTTATCTTCAGCATTGTCCCTCACCACCTACAGTCTGTCATAAATATTAGTAAGGATATATACTTGCTTTTTGCCTCCCTTTAGTATTCCAATTCCTGAAGCAATTAAAGAACCTGGGAGATACTGTCATTCTTCAGGTTTATTACCTAGCAAGTATTTTTGACACACCAATTACAATGTTGTATAACAACATGCTTATGTTAAAATAATATTTGAAGTCTATCATAAAAGGGGCCTTCAATAGGACTGATAAACATAAGAAATAGGTGAGGAGCACAGACAAGGAGAGAGTATAGCATGTCTTTTGTCTTCTCATTATTTATGGTTTTTATGGATTTGATGTGGTCAAAGACATCTTGCCACATTCAAGAACCTTACAAATCACCTTTAACATAGTAGATGAAGTAAATAAAGTTCTTCAGTCTCATAAGGAGTGGATTTCTGATGATGATCCTTTCACGCCAGACCAGGATAACCTAGAAAGTAGTAAGGTGAAACATGCTCCAGAATGTAGAAATGTAGATATACAAATGAATCACATCTGAAATAGAAGGTAGGTATATTTTCTTGTTCATTTGGTAAATTTCTGTGAGTGACTGGATGAGGGTCAATATTGTAAATATGTCCCTGCAGTGCTAGCTTTCCTGAAGGACTTATTCACAGTTTAGAATCCAGACTGAAATAGAATTGATTGTTCATTTTATAGCATTAATGCAGGTGTTCCTTCCCTTATCAAACCTAATACCCTACTACTCACATTCAAGTTTACAATACAAATAAACATATAACTGATTATTTGTATGACAAAATAATATATGATTTTTAACAAGATTCTTTTATATAATAAGCCCTCCTCCAAAGTTCACAAAAAAGTGGGAATCAGTCTATCAAATGTTAATTATTCAACCTTCAGGATCATAACTATTATATTTTCTGTGAGGTAAATTTGCTTTTGGAAATGAATACTTCTAATGCTTGGTACTTTTCCTAAAGAAAGATAGCAATTAGTGAAAACAAGTTATTTAAATATAGTTTGGAAACCTGTCATGTTTGCGTGGAATAAAGGCTTAAATACAATCCACAGCTTTCCTAGAGGCGAGCAGAATTTCCCCTTTGCTGAAGTAATGTGATCAGATCTGCTAGTTTTTGTATGCCTTTACACATTACCAGCCTCTGCACCAGCTATAAGCAGCTAGGAGTAGAGGTGACAGGTAGACCAGAACATAATGAATTGTGGTAATCCTAGCAAGAAATAATGGAAGCATATCCGAGGGTTTTTCTGTCCCTGGGAGACTCAGTAAGATATATCCTGCAAAAGCTCCTAGGATGATAATAAGATGACTTTGCAACCTGATTAATATGGACATCAAAAACAAAGCTCAGCATCTAAAATCAGTTCAGTGTTATGAGCTCTGAGACATTGAGGAGGATATACTAGATGTCAGAGAAAAGAAGTAAAAAGAAATATAAAGATTGATGTTGAAGAGACCCTATGAGTAATAATTTAGTCTTGTCTACATTTAGCTTTAAAAAGTTGGATGACATCCAAGCCTGAATGTCAGAGAGACCGTTATGTGGCATGCAGAAAGCCATCATAAGGCCCGTGGGGATGTGAAACAGACCGAAGTGTCATCTGTGCTTATTTGACACGGAAATATATTGGTTCTAAAACCAACATTCATAATAAGTAAGCAGATACAAAGATGGAACTTATGTACTTATATTTCACATATAAATAAGCAAGCAACATATTAAAATTACTATTCTTTTCTGTTTCATATAAATACAAACATATATATTACCACTTAAAGGACACAGTCTTACCCTCAAAGAGCTTATATTTCAAAACAGGTTACAATATAAATGGTTTCCAATTATAGTTTACTATTGAATTCTATTTTTTAAATTTATGTTTTTCAGAATATCCTATGAACTTTTAGCTATTTTTCCCTTGGTAGTTTTTGAGATTCAGGAATCAAGAAGAGTAATGTTTATAGAATAATAAAGGCTGCAATATTGAGGATTATAGACATCTATAATCAATGGACCATAAAGTTCTGATATTTAAAATAACCATTTATTTTAACAGATTAAACATCCTTATATAAAAATTGCAGGGTATTTAAATGTTAAATAATCCAGTTTTGTTTTCCATAACATAAGATGGAACTAAATCTAGAAGGGCTCTTGGAATAGAGTACTGAACTTGCAGTGATTGGTTTGTTTTTGCACAGGGAGTTGTGTGTTAGAGGGTAAGGGCTGGGTCCACAGGACGGAAACATGTAGAAGAAAGCCAGACTTGATTAATCTTCCAGATGTTGATGGCTAACAAATGGGTTTTCTCTGGATGGACATAATTTCAATATGGTGATTTGAAATATCTACAGAATGCCAAATAATTTATTTTTAGTTTTTTTTCTGGGAAGCTTTATTTCAACTATCAGATTTTATCCAGTTTCCTTCACATGCTCTAAAACTGTTTTCAGATAGCAATGAACTTTGCTTGTCCTCAACTAGGCCACATTCAATATAGAAGGATATAGATATTTTAAGATTCATTCTTCTTAAATTTTACTTAGCTCCTAAAGTGAAGTTATCTTGAGTTCTACCAAATAGCAAAAAAAATAAGGCTATTTCTTAATCTTACTCCAGTAGTATATAGTATATATATGCATATATATATGTATATATTCATAAGCCAACACATTTAGATTTTTGATAAGGATGGTAATTAGCTAAGATTTCCTCCTTTTACAGACCACATTTTATTGACATTTTCAGATCCCTAAGTAGCAAAATGTGGTATATTATTCAAATGCCTCTATAAGAATCCTTATATAATTTTAGATACTTCCTGCAAGTTATACATTTATATTTGTAAGATCTTGTTCAACCTGATTCATGGTCATGTGGTTCATACATATTAAAAAGCATGAAGTTCCACTGATTTCATTTATATTTTAAATTAGAGATTTCATTCCATTTATGTATTTTATGAGAATACTTATGTGGTACTAGTTTAACTTAAGTAAGTGGGCAATAAGTTGCCCAGTATAAGCAGTGTTTAGGAAAATGAAAGTCATTTATGATCTAGATACATTTATATGCAAGATGTAGTCACAGAAAGGGTCACCAAATCTGTTCCTTTCACTATAATTGAATTTCCAATTCATTGAGGGAGGACTGATTTAATGTCTAAATAAATACTCTAACTTTGGTAGCAAACTACTCATAGTGACAGCAATTAGTTTCTTGGTCTGTTTAGAATGTGTCAAAGTTTATGTGGTAATGGTATCTGCTGGAAGAACTAAGAAGAAAAAAATAGAAAAGAGCATACATTATATTATGTGACCTTAACATTTTTGAATCATATGTGTTATGAGGCCAAGAATTAAACAAAAACTATGACTACTATGTTTCATGTCTATACCATATCTTTTAATTTCAATTACTATTTATCCTCTATTTTATAACAATTGTGCCAATTTAAAAAATCCACTGAGAAATATTATATGTTTGATTTGGTCTAAAGGTCTAGTTTTCAATACAGAAGTAAATGAATTCTTCTGAGAAAGCTGTGCAATGTATTTAAGTTCCTTGCTGGTACATTTGTAAGGCTAATTGTGGTTCATATCTTTACAGCCGCATGTGAACTTCTAATAACAACTGTAGGAACATCATTTCATATATTTCCTCAATACTTTTTAATATCTTCCAAATGAAGATAATTCAGCAGTACAGTTTTTTTCAAATGGTTGTTCCCACAATTTGCATGTAATAGTAATAATCAAACAATTTCTACCTAACATTTAGAAACTTTTTAAAAATACATGCATACTTTAACAGTTTGCTGTTACAATTAAGAAAATTTGATTTCAGACCAAAATAAGGTATGCAAAAAAGCTGAGCTAGAGATGCACACTATAATTGACTAAGTAGTAAGTAGTTCATTGTTTTCTTATCCTTTATCCATTATTTCTCTATTTTGAATGATTCCCTGTTTAAATGCTTTGTGATTTTTGTTTTGCAAGAATGCTTTTTGAGCTCAAATTTGAAATGTAAAGACAATAACCTCATATATAGCATATCATATTATTATTATATTTTATCCAAAACAGTTATACCACCCTCTCTATTAACATGTGGCTTTCTTTTACCCTAAAAATTAGCACATGTTTATACTTACAAGATTAAACTTATTTTGTTAAAAACAAAGTTAAATCCAGAATTTTTAATCACATTTTTCAAAGTAAAGTCCCAATTAGGCCATTGACCTCTTTTTAATTACAATAAAAATTTGGTCTCTCTTTTAAATGGCTTTTTTCTGAATCAGTTATCCTCTAATAAAAAGGATTTCTGATATTTTTTCACTCTAACAAGCTTCCATTTAGGATAGGGAAAGATGAAATTAATGTTATTGAACTCCAGATTTTCTTACTTAATCCTTACAACAGTCATCTGTAGTAGGCATCATTGTCATCATCTTACATTTCTGAAAAAATAAATTCAGGAACATTAAATAATCTGAGACCACACGTTTAACCTGTGAAAAAGCTGGAATGCAAGCCTTGCACTCTTAGATTCATAAGGGTTTGCCAACCTTCAGCAGCTTTGGGAAGAATCTGCAGGAGCACCTATCTTGATCCTAGGAGTCAGAAACATAAAGATGCTGTTATTGTGATTTATATTCCAGTTAAAGTTAGCAAGTCTGAGAATATTAGAAATATCATCCTTGATTAATATCCATAGAATGAATGGAAGTCTTGATGTAATTCTATAATGTATAAATTATTTTAGTAATTTTAATATTAGAATATGATTATTTGCATAAATTGAAATTTTAAACATATTTGAAAAGCCTGACACATTGTGTCATTTGTATGTTATTTGAAACCTTCTCTTGCATTTGAATTTTCTCCTACTTTACTTGATAAAGAGGTATTCAGCATACTGGGAACAAGTAAAATTTGTGTTAGTAAGGGGAACATCATCAAGCTTCTTTGCTATAATGAATATTAAGGAATATCTAGAAGTGACAATAGTGTTAGAATATGCAAAATGCCTAAAGAATGAAGGTCTTGATATTCAGAATGGTATTAAAACAGAAAGCGATTGCACAGAACTAATGTCATATGTGCTTTGGGTCACTCTATGAAAGAAAAAGAATGACCTCTAAAAATAAATTGCTGAATTCCTAATAAAATTAAAGGCATGACTCTAGTTTCCATGATATTTCAGACCATCTAAGCTGAAGGGTTAGTTGACTTTGCTATCTAGATCAGACATCAATGATATTAGGCCTATTTTGTATATAAAGTTTTACTGCAACACAGAGACACTCATTTGTTTATGAATTATCTATGGCTGTTTTCATGTCCCCAAAAGCCTTATGATTGTTCCTATTTGATGCTTTTTCAGAAAAAAAAAAATGTGTCTACTATCCTGGTCTAGGTTTAAATACCAGAAAAAAGTAGTCACTTGCCATGTACATAGTATTCAAACATGTTCTCTTTTCTTCTTATGAGTTATATTTACTTTCAGTGTCATTCAGGAAAATGAGGTTTAAGAATTGGTGATAGCAGAATTCGGCAATCTCTTCCCAGACATCCATCCATCCATCTTTCCTATTTTCTTAAAAGTCCTTATCTTTCTTGTCTCCCTTTTTTGTCTCCTTTTTTGTATGTTTCCTCTAAGCCCACTGTATTGCATTTAAGTGTTGCTTTATTTATTGTTAGCCTAATGCACTGAATGATTTCACAGGATGGTGTATGCCCTGGCATATTATCTTGTTGAACTATTCAATTAAATATGATAATGTTGAACACATTGACACTGTTAAACACTCAGGTGAATGAGCAATTCAGTGAAGTGCAGAAATATTTGAAGTCATCAGCATGTCTACAAGCAACTTTTTTTTTTTTTATATGAGTACTTCAGGCTTCTAGTGAATGATACATGCTAGGGAAAAAAAAGTACCAGGAAGTTCGAATATATAGAAGACTTAACAGATATCAGAGAAACTATAATTTTTAATTGTTTCCTGACATATGCAAAAAGAAAAATGCAAATTGGATATTAAAACATTTCTCCAACATTCATAAAGTGGTTCAAATTTACAAAGCCCTGTTCTGAATTCATTTCTATGGAGTGTATCACCATAGTCCCCAGCCTTTCTTAAAAAATGATACATTTAGAGGCATTTTCTTTAATTATAATGTGTAATTAGTATTGTTTCATGTTGTTACATTTTGCATCATTTATATTGCAACATTTATTTTCTGGACCTTGAGTAGTTAAAGCAAGATGCTTAAAGCATGTTTATCTATAAAAGCAACATTTTGTAACATCTGGAACACAAAAATAAAAAAGGTTCCTGATCAATGACATATAGGTGGCAGCTGAAGAGAAACAACCCTTTAATATTGTGTTGAAAATTCAAATTAAATGACTACTTTGACCTGGAGATCTTTGTCCTGAGAGGTATTTCTACTGAGAATCCCTCTTGTTCTGTTGGAAAGTTCCCATTTCTGGCAGGAAAATACTAGGACTCAATTATTTGTCACTATTATTTAGATAGAAATGTATACAATGCGACTGTTTAGGAAATATTCAAATTAGTTTAAACTTATTTTACTTAAAAATCTTTAAATAATCTGATTGTAAGGTATGTAATGAAAATATATAGGATCTTTAAGTATACATATTTTTATAGTTATATATTCATATACATATTAAACTTCTGGCCAAATTATTCCCTGACTGGGAACTGGAATTTATATATAATTCAGAAAATTGGAAAACATTTATTAGAATTCCATGAGATAAAAATGTAGTCAGTGCTTAAGTGTCAACAAAATAATAAAACTCATAAAACTTTATATTTCTATTTTCAGCTTTTAGTTCTTGTTCTTTATAACAAAAACTTAAAAAAGGAAGTAAAATGCCTATCACAACGTTCTGCAAGTAATATTTGGTGTATATATATATATAATATATATATATATATTCTTCCTTCTATTCATTATTATTATCATCAATATTTGGATATAGTTATATAGGAATGAGTAGGGTAGGTGAACTGCAGTTTACGTGATTCTAAGATTCATTCTAAGATTCATCATTCTTATTTGTAAAATACTGCTTTATGTTGTAATGTGTAGTTATGTTAAATCCACATCGCTACATGTTCTTCTTATAAGTCTGCACCTCTTTGCCTATAAAGCAATATCATTTGCTTTTATTTGTTTGCTAATTTTTGGACCAGTATCTGCTTCCATCAAACTCTCAATTTGACCTTCATCTGCAAAATGAGATCAAGAAGAATTCACAGTGCCTGTCATTTTAGAAACCTATTCTGGGTCTATCTTTATATCAGAAGTAATTAAGTGATATTATAAGCATATAAAGCAAAACAAATGAACCACCCAGGTCTAATAGAAAAATAACTTATCCATGGAATGTAAGATGCACTTGAGAAGCTCTTTGGCAGTCAAAACAAAAATGACAAAGAATTAAAGATGAAAGTTGTATTTGAGTAAGTAGGAAGTAAAAGGAGCAATTATAGGAAGTACTGTAAAGCAAACGAACAGAACTAGTAATCAAAGGCATAGCTGAAGAAAACTTTTTATAGTAAAAAACAAGAATTAATTATTCACAGCATAAGGATTCTCTGTATTACATACAAAATAGGTAAAAAGATGCATATTCTAGATATACCTTGAAAAATGTAATTACATTTTTTTAACTGAGTGATTAACATTTGGGTAAAATAGATAATGCTCATATACTTAGGTCTCATATTTCTTGTCTACAACATGACATGGTAGGTGACTTTAGAGCAAAATCTACTTTATTTAAAGGACCATAAATAAATAAACAAACAAAAAGGAGTTCCCATCGTGGCTCAGCAATTAATGAACCTGACTGGCATCCATGAGGACACAGGTTCAATCCCTGGCCTCGCTCAGTGGGATAAGGATCCAGCATTCCCTAGAGCTGTGGTACAGGTCACAAACACATCTCTGTTGCTGTGGCCCTGGCGTAGGCTGGCAACTACAGCTCCGATTGGACCCCTAGCCTGGGAGCCTCCATATGCCTTGGGGTGCGGCCCTAAAAAGAGAGAAAGAGAAAGAAAGAAAGGAAGGAAGGAAGGAAGGAAGGAAGGAGGGAAGGAAGGAAGGAAGGAAGGAAAGAAAGAAACGGCCAAATGTTATGATGTGCAATTTTTATTCACAATTGAGCTATCATTAAATTATGAAAATAATAGAAATATAGACTTTGATAAATAATGTCTTAGGAATTCCTGTCGTGGCTCAGTAGTTAACTAATCCAACTAGGAACCATGAGGTTTCAGGTTCGATCCCTCGCCTTGCTCAGTGGGTTAAGGATCCGGTGTTGCCATGAGCTGTGGTGTAGTTCGCATAGGCGGCTCGGATCTGGTGTTGCTGTGGCTGTGGCTTAGGCCCTTGGCTACAGCTCTGATTAGACCCCTAGCCTGGGAACCTCCGTATGCTGTGGATGCAGCACCAGAAAAGAAAAATAATACTAATAATAATGCCTTAGAAGATATTTTAAATTTTAAAGAGGATACAAAAAATCAAACTGTAGGGATTATTTTTTTATAATGATTTAATTTTTTTTTTCCAGTATAGCTGGTTTAAAGTGTTCTGTCAATTTCCTGCTTTACAGCAAGGTGACCCAGTCACACATAGATGTATACATTCCTTTTTCTCACATTATCATGCTCCATCATAAGTGATTAGACATAGTTCCCAGTGCTATACAGCAGGATCTCATTGCTAATCCATTCCAAAAACAAGAGTTTGCATTTATTAACCCCAAGCTCCCAATCCATCCCACTCCCTCCCCCTCCCTCTTGGCAACCACAAGTCTATTCTCTAAGTCCATGAGTTTCTTTTCTGTGGAAAGGTTCATTTGTGCCATATATTAGATTCCAGATATAAGGGATATCATATGGTATTTGTCTTTCTCTTTCTGACTTACTTCACTCAGTGTGAGAGGCTCTAGTTCCATCCATGGTGCTGCAAATGGCATTATTTTGCTCTTTTTTTGTGGCTGAGTAGTATTCCATTGTGTATATATACCACATCTTCCTGATCCAACCATCTGTCTGTGGACATTTGCATTGATTCCATATCTTGGCTATTGGGAATAGTGCTTCAATTAATATGAGGGTGCATGTGTCTTTTTTCAAGGAAAGTTTTGTCCGGATATATGCCCAAGAGTGGGATTGCTGGGTCATATGGTAGTTCTATGTATAGATTTCTAAGGTACCTCCATATTGTTCTCCATAGTGGTTGTACCAGCTTACCTTCCCACCAACAGTGCAGGAGGGTTCCCTTTCCTCCACACCCCTCCAGCATTTGTTCTTTGTGGACTTATGAATGATGGCCATTCTGACTGGTGTGAGGTCGTATTTTATGGTAGTTTTGATTTGCATTTCTCTAATAATCAGAGATGTGAAGCATTGTTTCATGTGCTTGTTGGCCATCTGTATATCTTCTTTAGAGAAATGTCTATTCAGGTCTTTTGCTCATTTTTCCATGGGGCTGGTGGCTTTTCTGTTGTTGAGTCATATAAGTAAGTTGTTTGTATATTTTAGAGATTAAGCCCTTGCCAGTTGCATCATTTGAAACTATTTTCTCCCCTTCTGTAAGTGGTCGTTTTGGTTTCTTTTTGGTTTCCTTTGCTGTGCCAAAGCTTTTCAGTTTGATTAGGTCCCACTGGTTTGTTTTTGCTTTTATTTCTGCTGCTTTGGGAGAATGACCTGAGAAAATATTCATAAGGTTGATGTCAGAGAGTGTTTTGCCTATGTTCTCTTCCAGGAGTTTGATGGTGTCTTGTTTTATGTTTAAGTCTTTCAGCCATTTTGAGTGTATTTTCGTGCATGGTGTGAGGGCATGTTCTCGTTTCATTGATTTGCATGTGGCTGTCCAGGTTTCCCAGCAATGCTCGCTGATAAGACTGTCTTTTTCCCATATTATGTTCTTGCTTCCTTTGTCAAAGATTAAATGACCATAGGTGTCTGGGTTTATTTCTGGGTTCTCTATTCTGTTCCATTGGGCTGTCTGTCTGTTTTGGTACCAGTACCACACTGTCTTGATGACTGTGGCTTTGTAATATTGCCTGAAGTCTGGTAGAGTTATGCCTCCTGCTTGGTTTTTGTTCCTCATGATTGCTTTGGGCTTATTTAAATACATTATAATTCATTAATTTAATAGAATATTATGCAGCGAGTGGAATTATGTCTTTGATGAATATTTAATATTATAATATATTTTAAGTATAAAAGCACTGGAAAAGATTCCAAATTTGAGCAGTGTACATTAATTGATAAAAGATCTTTAAATTATTCCTTAAAAAAATCATTTAATCTTTTAGTGCTAAGTATGATGTTTAGCCATACGGTTTTGGTAGATGACAAAGAGAAAGTTTATCAAGCAGAGAAAGTTTATTTTTAATTTGAGGGTTTTTTTTTGTCTTGAAGAAGTTTTGACTTTTGTCTGTTGAGATGATCATATTTTTCTGTTACTATTGTGTTACATTGATTTATTTGAGGATATTAAATCAACCTGGCATTCTTGGGACTTGTTCATGGTGTATAATTAATTTTAAATATTTCTGGATTTGGTTTGGTAAGGATTTTTGTTTTGTTTCCTTATTAAAAAGTTATAACAGTTATTAGTTTTCTTTGAATCATTCTTTTTAACATATTGTTGAAATGGATTTGCTAATATTTTGTTAAGAATTTTGGATCTTTATTTATCAAGGATATTGGTCTGTAATTTTCTTATATCCTTGACTGGGTTCATATCAGGGTAATTCTGGCTTTGTGAAATGAGTTTGAAGATGTTCAGTTCTTTTCTGTATTATGGAAAAATGCGAGAAGGATTAATACTAATTCTCTCAATGTTCAGTAGAATTCACAAGTAGAGCTGTCTAGTCTTGGAATTTGGTTTGTAAAGAGTTTTTGATTACTGATTTAAACTTATTACTAGTAATCAATCTGTTAAGATTTTCATTTTTTCATGATTTAACATGGATTGTTGTTTGTTTCTAGGAATTCATTCATTTCTTCAAGGTTTTTCAATTTATTGGTACATAATTGTGCATAGTATTTTATCCTGATTCTTTATATTTCTGTGGTGTCGGTTATAATACATCCTCTTTCATTTACAATTTTATTTGCTTGAACCCTTGATCTTTTTCCCTTGGTGAGTCTAATTAAAGTTTGTCAATTTTGTTTATCTTTTCAAAAGACCAAGATTTGGTTTCATTGTATTTATATTGTCTTTTTAGACTCTGTTTCATTTACTTCTGCTCTGATCTTTGTTATTTCCTTCCTTCTACTAATTTGTGCTTTGTCTGTTCTTTTTCTAGTTCTTTCAGGTGTAAAATTGCTTATTTGTTTCTTGAGGTAGACATGTATCACTGTGAGCTTCCACCTTAGACCTGCTTTTGCTGTATCACAAGTTTTGTATGTTGTATTTTCGTTTTTATTTTTCTCCAGGTATGTTTGTTTGTTTGTTTGTTTTTGTTTTTTTGCCATTTCTTGGGCCACTCCCGCGCATATGGAGGTTGCCAAGCTAGGGGTCGAATCGGAGCTATAGCTGCCAGCCTATACCAGAGCCACAGCGATGCGGGATCGGAGCCGCATCTGCGACCTACACCACAGCTCATGGTGACGCCGGATCGTCAACCCACTGAGCAATGGCAGGGATCGAACCCACAACCTCATGGTTCCTAGTCAGATTCATTAACCAGTGCGCCATGACGGGAACTCCTGAGGTATGTTTTTATCTTGCTTTGATTTCTCTGTTGACTCATTGGTTGTCGAGGAGCATGTTATTTAGTCTTCACATATTTGTGATCTTTTTAGTTTTCTTGTAATTGATTTCTAGTTTCATACCATTGTGGTTGGAAAAGATGCTTGATATGACTTCAGTTAAGATTGAAACATATACTCAGTCTTAGAGAATGTTACATATGCAATTGAGAAGATTATTTGTTTTGGACGCAATGTTTTCTATATATCTGTCTACGTCTATCTGGTCTAACATATTGTTTAAAGCTGATGTTTTTTATTGATTTTCTGTCTGGGTGATCTGTCCATTGATATAATGGGATAGTAAATGCCCTTGCTATTATTACATTGCTGTCTATTTCTGCCTTTAGATCTGTTAATATTTTCTTTATACATTTAGGTGCTCCTATATTGGGTGGATAATGTTTACAAATGATATATCTTCATGTTGCTTGTAGGATTTTCTTTTTATCAATTCAACCACTTTATATCTTTTAATTGAAGAATTTGGTCCATTTACATATAAAGTAATTATTGATAGGTGTGTTGTTTTCTTATTTTTTGTTCTTTTTTTGTTTTTTGTTTTGTTTTGTTTTTTGGCTGTCTTCCTTTGAGGGTTGATGACTTACTTTAGTGGTATGATTGACTTCCTTTCTCATTGTTTTTTGCATATGTAGTAGTTTTTTTTTTTTTTTTTGGTAGTTACATTGGGGCTTATAGAACAGCATAGAAGGATATAAACTACTTTTTGTAAGATTCTAGTGAGGTGGAGTGAGGCATAGAGAGCATAAAAAGATTGAATTCACCAACCTCTGTTATCTAAGAGGCTATCTATAGTCTCTGTAAGTGTGTCAAAAAGAAGCCTGCCTTTAAAACGTCAAAAGCTCCTGGACAAGCACATAGGCTTCTTCCTCATAAAGACTTGTGTATGTTTTAGTTGGTTAACTATGCAGAGCTCTGGGAGTAGTAGTCAGTCAAGAATTCTCTCCCTCCAATTGTTACAGTGCCATGGGGCCCAGGAATACATGTCTTCCTATCCTCCAGAGCCAGGCAATCAAGGGGCATCCCCTGAGTGGCAGTCATAAAAAACTGATTCACTAGACATATGCAGAAGCTCCCCTTTGGGAGGTATTCATTTTCTTTAACGTGGCAGAGAGAGAGTACAAATGTGCTGCCCACTGGCTAGGCTGAAGCAGAGGGGGAATGCAGTGATGGCACTTGGTGAAAAAAGTAAATGAAAAATGGAAAAGAGCAAAGAAAAAAAGAAAAGGGAAGAAGGAAATGGAAAATAAAAAGTGGAAAAATGATGTCATGTGCTGGCTTTAGCAAAGCAGAGATGGAGTACAGAAGATGGCACCTACCAGCTAGAGCACAGATATGGTACCCATGGGAAAGGAAAATAAAAAGAAAAGGAAAAGAAAAAAAATGTGTCTGCAGTCTTTAGCAAGGTCTTAAGTCACTAAGAAAGCATGAAGATATTACCTGCCAGCCTCTCTCTCTGAGAATATCCCAGCAGTCTCTTGCCTCTTAGGCATTTGACTTAAAATTAGGAATATCTTTTACATAAAGTCTGGGCATCTTTCAAAAGCCTACTCTGCACTGGGTTCTGGGGTGGGTGAGTTTGTATATGGACCCTTTAAGGAACATTCTTCCCAGTTTGCCCCATGGGCTATGAGTTGCACTGGTCATCAAAGCCAGGTATTTTGGGCCCTTATCTCTCAGTTGCTTTTCTCAAAATTTAGGGTACCTGATTTGAGATAGAAACACTTCCTTCTCAGTGAGAAGATCTGAGTTTTGAATTCTCTCCCAATCGTGGGATAGAGTTTATGGGGAGTTTGTGTCTTAGCCTTTCCTACCACTCTTTGAAGTGGTTTTCCTCTCTTTTGCCAGTTGTGAAGCTGTTGTTCTGCCAGTTTTTAGGGTTTAAGAAGTAATTTATAATATATATATATATATATATATATATATATATATATATATATATATGAAAAATTTAGTGTCTGAGGGAAGAGGTGAGTTCGGGATTTTCCTTTGTCTTAATCTTGAACTGACATCAATGTGAAAAGACTAATTCTGTCTTTTTTTGGTATAGACTTATTTAAATTTTCAATTTTCTTCTCAAGTGAATTTCAGTAATTTACGCCTTTCAGTAATTTCTGGAGTGATTCTTTTCCCACCATTTTATAAGTTATTCAGTTTGTTGACAGGTATTTTTCATAGTATTCCCTTCTAATCTCTTGTATTTCTTAAGATTTGCAGTGATGTTCTCTGTAATTCCTGATTTTAGTCATTGAATCTTCTTTTCTTTTTTCTTGATCAATCTAGCTAAAAGTATGCCTATTTTATTGGTCTTTTCAAAGAACCAATTTTTGGGTTATCTTATTTTTTCTCTTCTCTGTTAAATTTATTTCTACTCGATTTTCATTATTTCTTTCCCTCTGCAAACAATTGGTTTTAATTTGTTTTGTTTTTTTTCTAGTTCCTAAATATGGAAGGTTTGGTTATTGATTTAAGATCATTCTTTTAAAAAATATTATACACTTTATTTTTAGAGTAGTTTTATATTCATAGCAAAGTTGAATGGAAAATACAGAGAGTTTACCACCTATTCCTCTCTTCTTCCCCTACCCTGACCACAACCTCTGCCACTACCAATAAAATGTGGTACATTTGTTACAACTGATGAACCAATGCTGATACATCATTATTAATTGCAGCTCATAGAAGATCATGGGTCTAGAAATAATATTAATAAGATATTAATTTTCTACTAACTGACATAGAGAGTCGATACAATCCCAATCAAAATCCCAACAGGCATCTTTGTAGAAATTGACAAGCTAATTCTAAAATACTTATGAAAATGAAAATACCCTTGAGTAACTAAAACAACTTGAAATGGAGGAATGAAATTGAAAGACTAATTCTACCTGATTCTAAACAAATATTTTCTCTCAATATTCTAAAAGTGTTGGTCTACTGCCTTCTTGCTTACATTGTTTTTAGTGAGAAATCTGCTGTTTCTCCCTCTGTCTCTACATAACATGTTTCTTTAACAGTGGCTGCTTCTAAGATTTTCTCTTATTGCTCATTTTGAGAAATTTGGTTATAATATGGCTTATTTTCATTTTATTCTTGTACTTAAAATTTGTGGAGTTTCTAGGATCTCTGTGTTTAATCTTTTTATAAAATTTGGAAAAATTTTGTTCATTATTGTAATTTTTTTTCTGTCTTCTTCCTCCTCTCTTTTGGGGATGCCATGCATATATAATAGGTCCCTTGAACTTACTCACAACTCATATTTTTTAAGCAGCTCTATCCAATTATATTCACATGTCAAAGAATTCAATAAAATTTATAATTCACCACTTTTTTGTTTTGTTTTGTTTTGTTTTTTTTGGGTTTTTTTTAGGGCCGCACCTGTGGCATATAGAGGTTCCCAGGCTGGGGATCGAATCAGAGGTACACCTGCTGCCCTACACCATAGCCACAGCAACACAGGATCCAAGCCATGTCTGTGGCCTACACCACAATTCATGGCAATGCCAGATCCTTAAACCACTGAGTGAGGCCAGGGATGGAATCCACGACCTCATGGTTCCTAGTTGGATTCATTTCTGCTGTGCCATCACAGGAACTCCTCACTACTGTTTAGTATAGATCTCTGTGCATGTACTAAGAACCATTGAGCTATTATTATATTCTAAAAAACACTGAGCCGTGTTTATTTTTAAATTATTTTTCTGTGTGCTTCATTTGGATAGTTTTTCTTGTCAGTTTTCGAGGTCACTAATTCTTTATTTTCTTTTGAATCTGCAAGTAGTTTCATCCAGTGTATTTTTTCATTTGAGACATTATAAATTTCATATCTGGAAGTTTTATATGGGTATTATATATCTTCTGTCTTTCTTTTTTTTTTTTGTCTTTTTGTCTTTTTGCCATTTCTTGGGCCACTCCCGCGCATATGGAGGTTCCCAGGCTAGGTCCAGTCGGAGCTGTAGCCACCAGCCTACGCCAGAGCCACAGCAACGCGGGATCCGAACCGCGTCTGCGACCTACACCACAGCTCACAGCAACGCTGGATCATTAACCCACTGAGCAAAGGCAGGGATCACCCGCAACCTCATGGTTCCTAGTCGGATTCGTTAACCACTGCGCCACGACGGGAACTCCAATCTTCTGTCTTTTACTTAACTTTTAAAACATATGGAATAAGGTTATAATGATTATTTTAATAACCTTGCTTACAATTTCTAACATTAGGAGTTGCTGTAATGGAACAGTGGAAATGAATCTGACTAGTAACCATGAGGTTGCAGGTTCAATCCCTGGCCTTGCTCAGTGGGTTAAGAATCCGGCTTTGCTGTGGGCCCTGGTGTAAGTCGCAGATGTGGCTCGGACCTGGTGTTGCTATGGTTCCGGCATAGGCCAACAGCAACAGCTCTGATTAGACCTCTAGCCTGGGAACCTCCATATGCCGCGGGTGCAGCCCTAAAAGGACAAAGGACAAAAGATAAAAGACACACACAAAAAAAAATTTCTAACATCAGTTCTGCATCAGTTTCAATTGGTTGATTTCTTTTTCTTATCGTTATATGTCTTGTACAGATTATAAAGTTTACCTTGTTGGATGATGAATATTTTTTCATTTTTATATGTATTTTGTGCTTTGTTATGTGGCTTAGATAAGTATTAGAAACAATGTATTTTTTTTTCTTCTAGGTTTCATTAGATGGGACTAGAGTAGTTTCTAATCTAGAGGTGGATTAGTTTACACAAAACCCTCCTATGTGCTCTGTGAGATAGCCCATAATATTATGGAATTTATCCAGTCTGACTGGTAGGATTAGGTACATTTGTGATATTGAATGATCACAAGTATAGTCTTTTCCAGACTTTTAAGATAACTCTCCACTCTTGGGTATTTTCCTCATATTCATGCCCATATTGGAACTCAGCTAAATATTCCAGGAGGACCCTCTAGAGATCTCTGGTATTTTCTCTATATGCATCTGTCTCATACTTGGTACTCATTCCTGAAAATTCTATTTTGTTCTCTTCAGACTCCCAACTCCAGGATTTACATCAGGGATTCTTCCAGGTTCCATCTGAGTTTCTCCTCATGTAATGTTGCCTAGAAACTCTCTCAAGGATTTAGATTGGGGTGATCATTGCATGCACCTCATTTGTCTATCCATCAAGGATCACTGTCCTTCATTCCTTGATGCCTGTGTCTTCAAATTTTTTACATTTTGTCCAGTTTTTTTGTTGTTGTTTCAGTCAGGAAAGTAATCAGGTCTCTTTTCCTCAGTTTTGGCCAGAGACAGAAGTTTTCTCTTCATTGATTTTTACTGGAGCTTTTACTTGAATAATGTGAAATTGGTGAGAAGCATATAAGCATAAAAACAATTAATGGATCTCCAGTTTTTCATAGTATTTTATTTACCACTCATCAATATTAGAATAAAGTTTTTTACATGTTTACAAAGAGAATATACTACTTTTGTTTTTAAAAAATTCTCATAGTTCTAGTCAATCTGATTCAGCCAGTTAGTCATAGTCTGAAAAATCATGACTAATATCAGTCTCATATTTTTAAAATTTTCATCAAACCTCATAAACTTCATTTTTCATCTTTCTAAATAGTAGCTGTTAATGCTAACCACAAAACAGAAGATATATATGCATGATAAAAACCAAATAATATTAGTATTTTCTACTCAGTCTGAGATAATATACACTCTTGTATATGCTGTTCAGTAGGTCCAGGACCTATTTACCTATTGGTTACAATTAGGTTTTTTTAAAAATACTTTTTTTTTTGTCTTTTTCTATTTCTTGGGCTGCTCCCGTGGCATATGGAGGTTCCCAGGCTAGGGGTTGAATTGGAGCTGTAGCCACTGGCCTACACCAGAGCCACAGCAATGTGGGATCCGAGCCGCATCTGCGACCTACACCACAGCTCACAGCAACGCTGGATCGTTAACCCACTGAGCAAAGGCAGGGATCGAACCCACATGGTTCCTAGTCGGATTCGTGAACCACTGCACCACGACGGGAACTCCTTCTAAAAATACTTTTAATCTAATATTAAACATCTTGATTTGAAATTTTATGTCATGAGCTTTTCAATAGCCTTTTTTTTTTTCTTAAGGAAAAAATGTAGCATTAAACTCAGAAGTAGCTGGCCTAGATGCTAAAACAATGATACAATATTTATGTTGTATTAAGAAGTGTCCTCTATAATGCAGTTCACTTTTTGACCATTTGTCCAAATATAAACATTTCTGGGTGACACTGAAGCCCCTTTCTATACTTCATATTCAGCAGTTTAAACTTTGGCTCAATTTGTGTAGGAAGTGACAGTGTAGGAAGGAGTTATCAGTTGCTGATGGGTTTTGAGGGAGACAGGGACTTAGAAAAGGAAAGGATGGAAGCTAGGTCAATGTTCATACTATATCCTGAGATTATTCTAAATCAAAAGAAGTTGATATATTTTGAGCTCCATATAGAGACCTTAAATCTCTATATGGAGAAGATAAACCTTAAAATTTTATTGTTGAAACCCCAAAATTAAAATCATAAATGCTAAACGGAGGCCTAGACTAACATTCAAGAAAAATATTGGTATTTCTTGATCAATTATCTTTAATTATCTGTGGCAATTTATGCTATGCCACCAAATTTGTGTAACAGAGAAGTGCACAAAGATCATTTGCTTAAAATTTAATTAAAGAATTCTAAGATATCTCTAATTTTTCTCTAGAATATCTTTAAATGATTTAAAATTGCTGAAATATGCTCTTTTTATTGATCTAAACCTAAATATATTTCATCTCTAAAAAAGGCTAGAATGTAGAAAAAGTTTTGCTTTAAATAGTGATCAAGAATTAATAGTTTGGAGTTGCCTTCGTGGCTCAGTGGTTGGCGAACCTGACTAGCATCCCTGAGAACACAGGTTCGATCCCTGGCCTTGCTCAGTGGGTTAAGGATGTGGAGTTGCCGTGAGCTGTGGTGTAGGTCAAAGACGAGGCTCAGATCCAGGGTTGCTGTGGCTGTGGCGTAGGCCAGTGGCTCAGCTCTGATTTGACCCCTAGCCTGGGAACCTCCATGTGTCACTGGTGCGTCCCTAAAAGACAAAAAGACCAAAAAAAAAAAAGAATTAATAGATCATTTCACATTTTTAACATACAAAATAAATTGCCTTTCTCTTAAAAATGTTTTATGTTGATCAAAGTTTTGATGGTTTAACTGACTTTGATATTTAGGCCTTTATGGTGGGTGTGTTTAAAGTTAAAACCACCTTGTATATAACAATTTGTAGAGTTTATTGAGTGGTTACCACATTGATTCAATATTCTTTTGCTTTGGTACATATGTGAGTGTCATTCTACAGTCAATCATGTATAAACTTTTTTTAAATTTTCTTACAGTATTTAATACTCTTATCTACAGAAGACTCTTATGCTGTATTCTAGTTCTTAATTTCCTATTATATCTTTTTATTAACTTGATGTAGGAATTTAAAATTTTCAGCATTTTTCTTTCTCTTTCTGACTTACTTCACTCAGTATGAGAGTCTATTGCCTTTGGAATGGATTAGCAATGAGATCCTGCTGTGTAGCACAGGGAACTTATGATGGAGCATAATAATGTGAGAAAAAAGAATGTATACATGTATGTGTAACTGGGTCACCATGCTGTACAGTAGAAAATTGACAGAACACTGTAAACCAGGTATAATAGAAAAAATTAAAAATCATTATATATAAAAAAATTTGAACTGGGGATCAAAAGATTTGAGAAAAATAAAATAAAAATTTCAGCATTAACTTGAGAGAGTTTATTATTTTGGGGTAAAAAGAAACAACCTTAAAACTTTAAAGAAGAAAAAGTTTCATGTGTCTTTGGTCTTGTTTGTATTTCTTGTGTTTCTTTGATGCCATGTACCAGTGCTGGCTCTCTGAAAGCCAGACACAAAATGAGAGTGACATGATAACACGTGGATATCAAGGATGTGGTTACCTTAGCAACAGGAAGCAAATAAATGCCCTCAGAACTTCCATTCCTACTCCTGGGAAATTTCAGAGTTTCAGGTACTGTAAATACTGGTGACTATGACATCTATAAGAGACAGTACAAACAATAAAGTATTATAATGTAAAAGTGACCCAAGTTTTTCTCACAGGACCAAGTTGTAATTTATAATTATTCCCTTCCTGAGAACAGTTTAGTGATGGCCAAAAGAGGAACATGTCCAGACCTCATGTTCTATAAAAGTAGAAGCTACATGAAGTTTCATGGATTTACACACAGAATTTGAAGTTTTTATTTATAGGTTTTGAAAGATTTATTAGGTTAACATTAATTTTAAATCCTTTTCAGGTGACAAAATTAATTAAAATTCTGAATTACTATAGAAATGTTATTGGGAGGATCCTCCATAGAGATCAGAGACTTTCAAAAATGTTATGAAAGTAGGTTTGCTCTTGTAGGTAGTTGAACTATGAGAATTGGATCTGTCATTGGAGCAGAAGGCTATTCTGAAGTTTTGCCAATTAAAATAACATTTCTCTTTAGCAACAAAAAGCTATCTTCATCACTACTGGCTACTTAAAAAAAAAAGTCCTATTTTTATTTTAATGTTAATAATAGAAAAACATTCTAGGGAATTCCTGTTGTGGCACAGCAGAAGCAAATCTGACTAGTATCCATGAGGATGTGGGTTCAATCCCTGGCTCCCTGGCCCTGCTCGGTGGGTTAAGGATCCTGGGTTAACCATGAGTTGTGGTGTAGGTGTGGCTACAGGTGTGGCTATGAACCTGCGTTACTGTGGCTGTGGTGTAGGTCAGCAGCTACAGATGCGATTCGACCCCAAGCCTTGGAACTTCTGTTTGCAGAAAGAAAACTGTCTATATTTTTTACCAAATTAATTTACTACTTTCTTTTGCTGATATTCTTCTCCATCATTTTATCTGGGCTTTCCTTTAGTTCAAAAATCTAATAGTATTTTTTCCATAGGGAAACTCCCTCTATCTCTCTCTCCTTTCCTCCCTCTCTCTCTTTCATATTCTTTTTACCTCTTTCTATTTAACTGATTGGGTATTAAATGGTCCATGCTACCCACACACATGAACTGAATTGACTCTTCTCTCTGTGAGAGAGAAATTGAATCAAATTTAATTGATTATTAAATTTGTTAAACAAAGTGGTATATTTGAACCCATGATTTTTCATATTGCTCATATTTTAGCTAATGCCTTTATTGTTAGAAGACTCAGTGATGAATCAACTATGATCCAATACTTTTTGACAAGTCCGTATTACAAATAACAACTAATATTTCATAAAAAAAATAGTTTACCAGATATGCTCAACTCTCTATTCATCCAAACTTTTTGAGTTTGAATCTTATAGGAGCTAAATCATCCTAAAGCAAAGTGCCTAGGACCTATAATCCCAACTCACATCAGAAATCTCTTCACTGATTTATGATTTACTGTAATGTTATGCTATTGGGATTTATGGGAGATCAATACAAGGATCACCTACTTGAAATATGGTCTGTGTCTTTATAAAACTTAGCTTCAAAATTTTAGCCACTCTTACACAAGAAATCATACAAATTTGAGTTCCCACTGTGATTCAGCAGGTTAAGAAACTGACTAGTATCCTTGAGGATGTGGGTTCAATCCCTGGCCTTGTTCATAGTTGAGAATCTGGCATCATTGTGAGCTGCGATATAGCTCTGATTTGACCCCTAGCCTGGACACCTCCATACCATACACTGCAAGTGCGGTCTTGAAAAAGCAAAAAAAAAAAAAAAAAAAGAGAAGGAAAGAAAAAAAAAGGAAAAAGAAAAAAAGGCAAAACAAAGAAATCATACAATAGATTTTCTTCCTCTTTTTTTCTTTTCTTTGTCTTTTGTCTTTTTAGGGCGTGCCTGAGGCATAAGGAGGTTACCAGGCTAGGGATCCAATCAGAGCTACAGCTGCCAGCCTACACCACAGCCACAGCAACGCAGGATCTGAGCCATGTCTGCAATCTACACCACAGCTCATGGCAACGCCGGATCCTTAACCCACTGAGTGAGGCCTGGATGGAACTCGCAACCTCATGGTTACTAGTCAGGTTCATTAACCACTGAGCCACTACGGGAACTTCCGGATTTTCTTCTTAATTTAGATTCAGAAACTTCCAGCTCTGTCAATTTATTTGTATATTTGTATATTTCTTTTATCAGAAATTGACATATAAATCAAAATATGTTTTAAAAAATTTAACACCTGGGAGTTGTAAACAGTTTGACAACTTGTGATAATAATAGTTACCACTTGTTGAGTGTATGCTATATACCAGCCCCACTTCTAAGTATCTTATGCATGTCAACTCTTTAGGTCTTATAATTACCCTAGGAGATTGGAACTATTCTTATCTTCATTTTACTTAGGAGGCTATTGGGGTGAAAAGAGGGGTATAAATGTTGTAAGTGGTGGAGCTAGGGCCCAAATTAAGGCAGTCTGGCTCTCGAGACTGTTTATTTAATGACCAAGCATCTGCCTCTGAGGTAGTGATGAAATGAGCCTTCTTCCTCTTTTCTCCTCTTTATATCTGAGAGGCACCATAATATAGAATAGTGGTTCTGAAAGGCCTATTTCTGAGCCAGCAGAAACATCATGTGGGGGCTTGTTGAAAATGCAAATTATTATTATTATTATTATTATTTTTGCTTTTTAGAGCCACACCCATGGTATATGGAAGTTCCCAGGCTAGGGGTTGAATCAGAGCTACAGCTGCAGGCCTACACCACAGCCATAGCAACACAGGATCCAAGCTGTGTCTGCCACCTACACTACAGTTCATGGCAACACCGGATCCCCGACCTACTGAGCAAGGCCAGGGATCAAACCCACATCCTCATGGATACTAGGTGGGTTCATTACTGCTGAGCCACAATGGGAACTCCCATAAATGCAAATTCTTAATCCCAAACCAAGACCTCCTGAATCAGAAACTGAGGATAGAGGCCTGCAATGCAAGTTTCAACAAGTCTTCCTGAGGATATTGGAAAAAGTTTAAAAATCAATGGCATATAAGAAAAACTAAGAGAATTTTGGTGATAGATGTCTATGAGTTCCAATCCCGCATCTAATGCTGTGTAGCTATGTGATTTTCATGTCTTAATTAACCTTTCTGTTTTGACTTCCTGAATAAATGCAACCAAGATAATAAATCCATTGGGGCTTTTTGTGAAGATTAGCTATTGCTTGCTATTTAATTTTACTGTTGTCATCATACTTACTATAACATATTGGCCTTGATCCTGTTTTTAAAAAGATATAGTATTAAATAAATACAATAAAATCTCAGGTTCAGCTTCCTATAAAAAACAAATCACAGGAGCTCCTGTCGTGACTCAGTGGAAACAAATCTGACTAGCATCCATGAGGATGCAGGTTTCATCCCTGGTCTTGCTCAATGGGTTGAGGATCCAGGGTTGCTGTGAACTGTGATGTAGGTCTCAGACGTGGCTCAGATCTGGTGTTGCTGTGGCTATGGCCTAGGCCAGGAGCTATAGCTCCTATTTGACCCCTATCCTGGGAGCCTTCATATGCTGCAGGTGCAGCCCTAAAAAGATGAAAAAAAAAATCACATACTCCAAGTACTATGTAAAAATTTTATATATTCTCACATTTTGTAAGTAATTATATATAATTTAAAATTGTATATTTATGTATATGTAATTTTTAGCACACTCTGACATGTTTCCATTTTATTAAGTTAAGGAATCATTATTATCACCATCATAGATAATGGAACCTTAGAAGCAGACATTTTCATATATACCTCTTACATACCACTTTCAGTCCTGGTTAAATGTAGACAATTTTCTGTATGAATATTTATACTTTTGGGTTAGCATCTCTTAACATTGAATGAGAAAGTTAGAAAGCATTAAATCTCTAATACATTTTACCCACTTATAGTGGTAAATCAAAATTGATACTCTGTCCCATCCTATCCCAGGAGATACTATCAATGTAACATTTCAAGCATGAATACATGAATTGGTGAATTTTATACCTCTTGCTATTGATATAACTTAGAACGTATTGGTAGTGGCTAAAAGTTATCATCATCCAATGTCAGCTTGCTACCCAGGGAGAAGTGAATTGTTTGATCTCTGTCCAATTCCTAAGGTATTAGTCTGTATCTCAGAACACCACCATCACAATAATCGCAAAT